>NW_007247774.1:119732-121293 GCF_000164805.1 Carlito syrichta | reverse complement strand
ACGCCTGTAATTCCGGCTACTCAGAAGGCTGAGGTAGAATGATCGCCGGAGCCCAGCAGGTCGAGGCTGGGGTGGCTGAGAGCAGCCACGGCACTCCAGTCTGGGCGACAGACTACAACTCAAAAAAAAAAAAATTTCTTTGGCTTCCAGCCTCACAAGAATGCTGTCTGCTTTTTTTTAAAAAAATTGATTGTAGAGACGAGGTCTCAAACCCCCAGGCTCAGGCAATCCACTCGCCTCAGCCTCCCAAAGTGCTGGAATTACAGGCTGAGCCACCGAACCTGGCCTAGGGGCCATTTTAAACAGCAAAATCACCAACAAAAAGCACTAACATGTCAAAAATGTGGTTCTAAAGAGACCCCGAAAAACCACTTGTTTATAGTATGAGAACTGAAGCAAGAAGCATAGTGTTGCCTTGTTCAGATAAGGAACTTATGCATTGGGCAATTCAGATTTTTCTTTAAAAAAATTTTTTTTGTAGAGACAAGGAACTTACTATGTTGCCCAGGCTGGTCTCGAACTTCTAGGCTCAAGTGATCCTACCACCTTGGCTTCCCAAAGTGTTGGGATTATGGGTGTGAGCCACTGCATCTGGCATCAGATTTTTCACCACTCCATGCATGTTCACAAATAACTATGAAATTGCTGTGATTGATTTTGGGGCTATAAATTTTGGCAAGTAGGTGAATTTGCAAATATGGAATCCATAAATAAGGAGAATCAACCGTATTTTATACCAAATTTGGAAAATTTCAGTCATTATTTCTTCAGATACCTAATTTTTTCTGCCTTTTTCTACACTCTCCTGGTATTCAGTCACATGTATACTGGACTGCTTCATATTATCCCAAAGGCCTTTGAGGTTCCATTTTTTTGCATATATGGGACAACTTTACTGATATAATAATTCACACACCATACAATGCACCCATTTAAAGTGTATGATTCAGTGGTTTTTAGTATATCCACGAAGTTGTGCTACTAATACCAAAATTAATTTTAGAACATATTCATTGCCCCAAAAAGAAACTTAAGTGTCTGCTGCCTCCTCTTCTCCTTAAGCCTAGGAAATCACTTACCCACTAACTTCTGTCTCAATAGATTTGCCTACTCTTGATAATTCATTAAACGGAATCATAATGCAATGTGTAATTATTTTGTGACTGACTTCTTTCACTTAGCATAATGTTTTCAAGGTTCATCAATGTTGTGGCATGCTTTGGGACTTAATCCCTTTTTATGACCAATTAGCATTGTATGATATGGATATGGTTTGTTTCCTCCACTCTTGAGTCTCATTTTGAAATCTGATCCCCAGTGTTCCAGGTGGGGCTTGGTGGGAAGCATTTGTATCTGAGAGTGTTTCTCTCCTGAATTGCTGGGTACCATCCTTGAAGTAATGAGTGGATTCTTGCTCTGTCAGTTCCTGTTAAGAGTCTGGCACCGACCCCCGTCTGGGCGGGGGGCGGGGAACGGGGGAGCCACCGTCCTCCCCTACCTTCCCTCCCACCCGCGCCCCCCGTCCTTTCTCCTTCCCTGGCCACCTCTTCCCCGTGGCGCT
>NW_007247774.1:118846-119663 GCF_000164805.1 Carlito syrichta | reverse complement strand
TTCCGAGTACAGAACGCCCAGCTGTGCTCGGTACAGACTACCAGGTTGTCCCAGGGACTTTAACCCTGTATGTGGCAGTGACATGTCCACTAATCCCAACGAATGTACTCTGTGCATGAAGATCAGGGAAGATGGTCACGATATTAAAATTCTCCAAAACGAACCGTGCTGATGGAACCCTTTACAGAAAAGACGGAGAGACCACCTTCACCGATATCTTTCATTTCCCCCTTTTCTCTTTACCTATGTTTCCTTGCATGAGATTTGCTAGCCCACATTTTCTGAGGGGAGGTGATGGATAATTTAAAGACAAAAAAAAGAATCCTTGTTTTTCCCAAAAAAAAAAAAAAAAAAAAGTCTGGCACCTTCCTCCTCTCTTCTGAGCTCTTACTATGTGATCTCTACACACTTCATGCCAGCTCCCCTTTGCCCTCCACCATGAGGGGAAGCAGGCTGAGACCCTCACCAAGAACAGATGCTGGTGCCATGCTGCTTGTACAACCTGCAGAACTGGGAGCCAAATGTATCTCTTTTCTTTATAAATTATCCAGCCTCAGGTATTCCTTGATAGCAACAAAAACAATGTAGACATATGGACATTCTCATTTTGTTTATCCATTCATTAGCTGCTGGTCTTTTGGCTATTGTGAATAATGCTGCTTTAAAATTCATGCACAAATTGTTGTGTGGATGGTTTTTATTATTTTGTATATGTACTTAGGAATGGAATTGTTAGGTCACATGGTAACTAAGTTTAATCTTCTGAAAAATTGCCAAGCTGTTTTTCTTTTTCTTTTTTTTTTTTTTTTTTTTTGAG
>NW_007247774.1:117868-118654 GCF_000164805.1 Carlito syrichta | reverse complement strand
CCCAGGCGGGTCTCGAACCCGCGGGCTCAGGCAATCCACTCACCTCGGCCTCCCAAAGTGCTGGGATTACAGGCTGAGCCACCGAGCCCGGCCTGCCAGGATGTTTTTCAAAGCACCTGCACCATTTTGCATTCCCACCAGCAGCATATAAAGCTTCTAATTTCTCTACATTCTTGCTCAGACTTGTTATTCTCCATTTTTTTCATTATAGCCATCTTAGTAGGTATGAAGTGGCATCTCATCATGGTTTTGAAATGCATTTCCCTGAAGACTAAGATATATACATTTTTCTTCAATCTTTTCCTTTCTGTTCTTCAGATTTGGTCATTTTTATCAATTTTTCTTCCTGTTTATGGATTCCATTTTCTGCCATCTTCAATCTGCTATTGTCTGAATGTTTGTGTCCCCCACAAATTCATATGTTGAAACCTAATCCCCAAAGCAATAGTATTACGAGGTGGGATGGCTGGGCATGGTGGTTCATGCCTATAATCCCAGCACTTTGGGAGGCTGAGGTGAAACGATTGTCTGAGCCCGCAGGTTTGAACCAGCCTGCGCAACTTGGTGAGACCTCATCTCTAAAATAAATAAATAGCCGGGCTCGGTGGCTCAGCCTGTGTTCCCACGCCTTTGGGAGGCTGAGATGAGTGGATTGCCTGAGCCCGTAGGTTTGAGACCCACCTGGGCAGGCGAGACCCCATCTCTACAATAAAATTTTAAAAAATTAGCCGGGCGTGGTAGCACACACCTGTAATTCTGGCTACTCGGAAGGCTGAGGCGGAAGGA
>NW_007247774.1:114126-117848 GCF_000164805.1 Carlito syrichta | reverse complement strand
TGCGGTGGCCGGGAGTGGCCACTGCACTCCAGTCTGGGCGACAAAGTGAGACTCCAACTCAAAAAAATAAATACACATAAATAAAATTAAATAAATAAATAAATAAATTAGCCAGGCGTGGTGGCATGTGCCTGTAGTTCCAGCTACTTGGAAGGCTGAGGCAGAAGGATCACCTGAGTCTAGCAGGTCAAGGTTACAGTGCCCATGAGCGTGCCACTGCACTTCAGTCTGGGTAACAGAGTGAGACTCCAACTCAAAAAAAAAGGCTGGGCTCGGTGGCTCAGCCTATAATCCCAGCACTTTGGGAGACTGAGGCAAGTGGATTGCCTGAGTCCATGGGTTCGAGACCAGTCCAGGCAACTTGGCAAGACCTTGTCTCTACAATAAATAAAAAATTAGCCAGGCCTGGTAGCGCTTGCCTGTAGTTCCAGCTACTTGGAAGGCTGAGGCAGAAGGATCACCAGAGCCCAGCAGGTTGATGCTGGGGTGGCCGTGAGTGTGCCACTACACTCCAGCCTGGGCAATGGAGTGAGACTCCAAATCAAAAAGAAAAAAAAAGAGGTAGGGACTTGAGGAGTTTAATAGGTCATTAGGGTGGAGCCCTCATGATTGGGCTTAGAGCTGTTATAAAAGAAACCTGAGGGGGCTTGTTCACCTTTCCCATCATCTGAGGACGCAGAGAGTGAGTCCTTACTAGACACTGAATCTGCTGGTTCCCTGATCTTCAATTTCCCAGTCTCTAGAACTGTGAGCAATACATTTCTGTTGTTTATAAGCCAGCCAATCTGTGGTATTTTGTTAAAGCAACTCAAACAAAGAAAAGCCTACACAGCAAAATATTTACTTCAGTTATAGCTTTCATCTTTAGAATTTCCATTTTTATTATTGTTTTTATTTCTCTTTTGAGATTCCTCATCTCTTCATTGATTGTATATTTTCCTTCAATTATTCAAACATATTTTCTTTTTAATTCTTTGAACATATTTATAACAGCTACTCTGAAGTCTTTGTTAAATACAGATCTGGGCCCACGTGGCATCAGTTTCTTTTCTTTCTTTCTTTCTTTTTTTTTTTGAGTTGGAATCTCACTCTGTTGCCCAGAATGGAACACAGTGGCATGCTCCCAGGCACCGCAGCCTCAACCTACTGGACTCTGGCGATCCTTCCGCCTCAGCCTTCCAATTAGCCGGAACTATAGGTACAGGCTACCATGCCCCACTAATTTTTTACTTTTTGTAGAGACGATGTCACGTCAAGTTACTCAGGTAGGTCTCGAACCCCCGGGCTCAGGTATCCACTCACCTTGGCCTCCCAAAGTGCTGGGATTACAGGCTGAGCCACCAAGCCTGGCCTGCATCAATTTCTATTGGTTGCCCTTTTTTCTGAGTATAGATTATATATTCCTTTTTCTTTGCATGTCTAGTAAGATTTGGTTGAAAATTGGATATTGTAGATAAAATGTTGTAGTAACTTTGGATTTTGTCATGTTATTCTAAATGTGCTTGGATTTTTACTGTAGTAAGCAGTTAATTTGCCTAGATTCAAACTGCAAACTTCATACCACTCTCAGTATGCAGTTGTTTATCTGTTCTCATGACTACATGCTATTGCTTTCAGCCTGACCAGAGGCCTTCCCTCCACCTGGCAAGCTGGGTGCTTAGCCAAGAATTTGGGTAGAGATGGGGCTCAGCATCTTTTGTCACTTCCCTGCTTCTAGGGATCCCCCTAATCTCCAGCTGCTCTGCCTACTGTGGCCTCTGTCCTTCTAGGATTTTTGCAACACAAGAGGCTTGTTTCTGGGGAAAGAACTCAAGGAAAAGACCCATCAAACTCACAGCTCTTGTTCTGCATAGTTCTCTTTTTCAAAAGGAGACTTACCTTTTACTGGGTCCTGAGGGTTTTCCTCCACTTATGCATAGTTGAACTGTCGGAGGAGCGAAGGTGCTTATGTGCAGAATCATGTTTTGTTCCTTCCAAGGAGTTCCCCCTTTGTACCTCCAGCTGCTACTTTCCCTTCCCTGAACTCTGATCTAATTAATATCTTCTAAAAGAGCTGCTCCAATAATTTTGTAGACATAATATCATTTTTCTTCTTAATCCCCTGCTGAAGCAAATAAGTTCACTGCTTCCTACTAGGGTTTGCTACACATTTACTATGTTGTAAGACTAGGACTGCAGGTCCTGGTTTCAAGATCAGAGCCCCGTATTCCGGCAATGATTCTATTTAGTGAAGCAAAGAACCCATGTTTGCTCATCTGCATGTCAGATGTGCTAATACACTCTCTGTCTCTCTTTTTTTTTTAAGTCAGGGTCTCACTCTGTCACCCAAGATGGAGTGCAGTGGCATGATCACAATGATCATAGCTCACAGCAGCCGTGACCTCCTGGGCTCAGGTGATCTTTCCATCCCGAGTAATTGAGACTCCGGGCACATGCCACCACACCAGGCTATCTTTTTATTTTTTGTAGAGGTGAGGTTTCACCTTGTTGCCCAGGCTGGTCTCAAACTCCTAGGCTCAAGCTATCCACTACCTACCTTAGCCTCCCAAAGTGCTGGGATTACAGGCATGAGCCACTGGGCCCCGCCAGGATGCACTGATGCAGTCTTACCATTGGGCTAGAGAAGCAAAGGGCTCCACTTTGGGCTTGACTGTCCCTGCAACTTTTCTCCTTGGATTCGTCCAACAATCCTGAGCTCATTAAATTGCAATCTTTTCATGAAAAATGATTTATGAAATAAAAGGTGACTTTATTGTATACCTTTGTAAGATTTTTTTAAATTAATTTATTTTTTGATTATAAAGATGTGGGGTACAATTCAGGGTTAGGTATACAAACGTTGATTATGCAGGTACCCTTGTTGATGAGGTATGCCCCTCCCTCCCCAAGCAGTTTCCCTCACCTGCCAATCCCACCCCCCTCCCCCGACAGGTTCCCACTGCTGCCAATCCCTTTCTTATAGTATTATAATTGTTCAAGGTCCACTTATGAGTGAGAACATATGGTACTCTGTTCTTTGTTTCTGTGATAGATCACTGAGTATGATCGACTCCAAATCGATCTAAGTTGCTGTGAAGTTCATATGTTTGTCTTTTTTATGGCTGCATAATATTCCATTGTGGTGTATATGTACCACATTTTTTTATCCAGTTCAGCTTCGATGGGCAACATGGTTGGTTCCATGTTTTTCCTATTGTGAATAGAGCTGCAACAAACATACGTGTGCAGGTATCTTTTTTGTAGAACGATTTGAGTTCCTCTGGGTATATTCCCAATAGGGGAATTGCTGGGTTATATGGAAGGTCAATTTCTAGTTCTTTCAGGAATCGCCACACTATCTTCCAGAGAGGTTGCACTAGTTTGCATTCCCACCAGCAGTGTACAAGCATTCCTTTTTCTTCACATCCTCATCAGCATCTGTTGTTGTTTGTTTTATTAATTATCATTAATAAAACCCCATTCTTACAGGGGTTAGGTGGTATCTCAGTGTGGTTTTGATTTGTATTTCTCTGTTGATGAGTGAGGCTGAGTACTTTTTCATGTGTCTGTTGGCTGCCTGTATATCTTTTTTTGAGAAGTGTCAATTCATGTCTTTTGCCTACTTTTTGATGGGGTTGTTTGTTTTTTTCCTTTTGGCATGTTTGAGTTCCTTGTAGATCCTAGATGTGAGCCCTTTGTCAGATATACAGTTGGCAAATATTTTTTCCCATTCTGTGTGCTGT
>NW_007247774.1:109363-113811 GCF_000164805.1 Carlito syrichta | reverse complement strand
TGAGTTGGAGTCTCACTCTGTCGCCCAGACTGGAGTGCAGTGGCCGCTCCCAGCCACTGCAGCCTCAATCTACCGGGCTCTGGCAACCCTTCCACCTCAGCCTTCCAAGTAGCTGGAACTACAGGCGTGCGCTACCACACCCAGCTAATTTTTTTAAAATTTTTATTGTAGAGATGAAGTCTCACCAAGATGCCCAGGCGGGTCTCGAACCCGCAGGCTCAGGCAATCCACTCACCTCAGCCTCCCAAGGCGCGAGATTACAGGCTAAGCCACCAAGCCTGGCTAGCACTGTTAATTTTAGATGAAGTATTTCTTCTCGTTTATGATGTCTCTGTTACATCTCTATGATGAGAATCCAGACTTTGTACAGAGCTTTTGTGGGCAGTGGCAGTTGCATTTCCAGTGGACGTAAACTTCCTCTGTTCTTTGGGGATGGTTGACTGGAAAGTTTCCTTTGTAGGCACTGCTAAACAAGCTTTTATTTCCCCAGGAAGGAAATAGAACAGTCTCTCAAATGTCCCTGCTTAACAGGAGGCTGTGAGAGCAAGCTGCTTCAGGTCTTGTGACTCCTCATCCAGAGTAGTTTTTCTGAACAGAAATCTTTCTCCTGTGATTAGAGATAGTGTTCCCTGGAAGAAGGTGAGCAGGATCCATTTGTAACTGGGTTTTCCAAAGTGGTATCTGGCAACAGTTTCTCAGAAATTAAAAAATGAGGCCAGGCTCAGTGGCTTAGCCTGTAATTCCAGCACTTTGGGAGGCGGAGACAGTGGATTGCCTGAGCCTGGGGATTTGAGACCCATGTGGCTAACTTGGTGAGACCTTGTCTCTACAATAAATAAAAAATTAGCCAGGCATGGTAGCATGCACCTTTAGTTCTGGCTACTTGGAAGGCTGAGAAGGATTACCGGAGGATCACCGGAGCCCAGCAGGTCGAGACTGTTGTAGCCAGGTGCGTGCTCACTGCACTCCAGTCTGGGCGACAGAGTGAGACTCCAACTCAAAAAAAAAAAAAATTTGTGTACTACTGAAATGTTATCAACTACTGAAAGTGTTGTCAACTACTGAAAGGGTAATGAGAACTCTAAGGTACCAGGAGGTAGCAACTGGACTGGGAAAATAAAAAGAATAAAGAAAAATTTCACAGACTTCGAAGAAGGGCTGCATAGAGCTGAAACTGACTCCCAAGAAAGGGGCACTGCTCAACTGGTGCTAATGTCTTCAGGGGACACACTGAGGGTGGTTCTGTTACCAACTACAGGCTCTTAGGCTCTTTCTCATGTAACAGAAATTGTCAAGAGGCCAAACAGATTCCCAGACAAGGCTTTACTGAGGGATTGTATAAGGGAGACAGCCCAGGAAGAAGATTTCTCCAGTTGGCTTCCTAAAGGGAGTTCTCTGGGGCCTTTTATCACATAAGGGAAGGGGTGCAATGGCAATGGAAAGGGATGTTAGCATGAGTTGAGAGGGATTTTAACCACACAAGTGTAGTATAGATACATACTTTTTCATGTGTTGCACGTACAAAAAAATAGTGGGTAAGGGGAATTTTAGTATTATAATGAAGCAAGGGTTACAACTGGACACTCTCTGGTCCTTGTGTGCATGTGGGAGAGGGATGGGGCAGGAGGTTATTGTCCCACGTGTCAGGAGCCAGCCTTAATGGCCTTCTTGTAGACAGGGTCCAGAAGGCTGAAGACCCCAGGTTGCAGGGCAACACTGGGCAGCTGTTGTTCCTGCTTCTTCTATCCCCACCCTCAATCTCACCACTGGAAACCTGGAAGTTGGAAGACATAAAGAGTTCTATATGGGAGAAATAATTTTTACCAAATAGTAGTGTTTGGCAAAAGAAGGATTTGTTTTGTTAGACTCCAACTCAAAAAAAAAAAAGTATACTCTCCCATTAGAGCACCCTTGGCTTTACTTCTCTTTGTTAATGAGGCTTGTAATTCTGGTTAGGGATTGTGACTAAGGTAACTTGAGCCTGGGGTGGGGGGGTGGGGGTGTGCGTTTGTTTTACAAACGTTAAAGCCCATTCTCCCTGACAGGGGATAATTGACAGATTGTAAATACCAGGTGGACATTATAGAAAGCTAGTCAGGTCAACTTGCAGTTAAGAAACCTTGAAAATGTTGTTTTACCCCAGCTAGTTGCAAATTGCTGTGTGAAGGTCACAGATGTGACTTACAAATCAATGTGACAATTATAGTACTTAGAAGCTGGTAGTGATTTATAATGTAATGGTTATAGAGATAAGGACGTTTTTGTATGGACATTGAGAAATGGTAATCATTAAAAAATGTTAGGAGTTTACAAAACTTATAGTTAATGTCAAGTTTTAGGATAATGATTTTTTAAGATAAAACATTAAGAGAATTTGTAACTCATTGTACGTAGATAAAAAATGATATTCGGAGATAGAATCCCATTAGGGTTGAAACAAAGATCAAAGCAGGATGGACAAGAAATTTATTAAACTGGGAACTGATTAACTCTGAAACAAAAAACATGCCTTTGCCTTAAGCCGAAAACTAGGGTATAAAAAGGAGTTGTAAGAGACAATAAAGCAGCATCTGTCCTGAACAACAACAGAGTCAGGGTCCGTTTTCTCTCCTACACCAACGCCATTCCTCCTTCAGGAAACCCTGACCTGCTGGAGCTGGACTCCGCCACCCAAGCAAAATTTTTTTTCACTTTTCTAAAATATGTAATTCAAATTTCTTTTTTTAAAAATTATTATAAAGATGTGGGGTACAATTCAGGGTTAGATATACAAATGTTGATTATGCAGGTACCCTTGTTGATGAGGTATGCCCCTCCCTCCCTTAGCAGTTTCCCTCAACTGCCAATCCCACCTCCGCCCCCTGACTGTTTCCCACTACTGTCAATTCCTTTCTTATAGTATTATAATTGTTCAAGGTCCACTTATGAGTGAGAACATATGGTACTCTTCTTTGTTTCTGTGATAGATCACTGAGTATGATCAACTCTAAATCCATCCAAGTTGCTGCAAAGTCCACATGTTTGTCCTTCTTTATGGCTGCATAGTATTCCATTGTGTATATGTACTGCATTTAAAAAAAATCCAATCCAGCTTCGATGGGCAACATGGTTGGTTACATGTTTTTGCTATTGTGAACAGAGTTGCAACAAGCATACGTGTGCAGGTATCTTTTTTGTAGAATGATTTGAGTTCCTCTGGGTATATTCCCAATAGGGGAATTGCTGGGTTATATGGAAGGTAAATTTATAGTTCTTTCAGGAATCACCACACTGTCTTCCAAAGAGGTTGTACTAGTTTGCATTCCACCAGCAGTATAGAAGCAGTCCTTTTTCTCTGCATCCTCACCAGGATCTTTTGTTGTTTGTTTTACTAATGATGGCCGTTCTTACTGTGTCCCAAGCAAAATTTACGGTGAAATTTTTTTTGAATCTGGGTCTCATTCTATCACCTCTACTGGAGGGTAGTGGCATAATCACAGCTCACTGCAGCCTCAAACTCCTAAACTCAAGTGATCCTCTCTCCTAATCCTCCCAAGTAGCTGGGACTATGGGCATGTGCCACCATACCCAGATACTTTCTTTGATTTTTTTTGTTGTTGAGATGAGGTCTCGCTATGATGCCCAGGCTAGACTTGAACTCCTGGGCTCAAGCGATCCTCCTGCCTTGGCCTCCCAAAGTACTGTGATCACAGGTGTGAGCTACTGTGCCCAGCTGAAACATTGTTTATCTTAACAGGTTTTTCAAGGTTGTAGTGTGTAGGATGGTTCCAGCAGGAGTGTTGTTGCAGAGTCTTGTGGTTGAAGCAAGTGAGGGAGTCTGAGTCCTATCCTTGCTCTGTCTCGGTTTGGCAAGTGTTGGAAAATCTGCAAACTGCTGCTGTGGAAGGCACTGACACTGCTGGGATAAAGAAGCTTTGCTGGATGACTCCCAGGGATGGGAAGCAGACGAGAAGGGGCAAATCCCTTTTCTTCCTGCCCCTGTCTCCCTCAAATGTCTCCTTTTATCATCACCTAACCAGGAGAGTCTCGCAAAGCAGAACTGTGGTTTGCAGGGCCGTGCCCAGCATCACCCAACAGAGGACAGAAGGTGGGTTTGGAGCTGAGAGACGGTTACTTAATAGCTGACACAGGGAAGGGTTTCATTCATAAGGCTATCCCAGCTCTGGGATTCTGGGGTTGTTCCTTTTCTTCCCTACTTAAAAAAAAATCATATTTATGTGTATTTGTTTACCTACTATCTTGGTTCATTTATGCCACTATAACAGAATTCCCGAGACTGAGTAATTTATAATGAATAAATTTATTTCAACTGGGCTAGGTGGCTCAGCCTGTAATCCCACGCCTTTGGGAGGCTGAGGTGAGTGAATTGCCTGAGCCCGTGGGTTCGAGACCTGCCTGGGTAACTTGGCGAGACCTCATCTCTACAATAAATCAAAAATTAGCTGGGC
>NW_007247774.1:103238-109067 GCF_000164805.1 Carlito syrichta | reverse complement strand
GTGGCCACTGCACTCCAGTCTGGGCGACAGAGTGAGACTCCAACTCAAAAAAAAAGAAATTTATTTCTCACAGTTTTGGAGGCTAAGAAGTTCAAGATCAAGGTGCCAGTAAATGTGGTGTCTGCTGAGGGCCTGCTCTCCACTTCCAAGATGGTGGGTGCTTTAAATGCTGTGTCCTCTGGAGTGGAAGAATTCTGTGTCCTCACATGGCGGCAAACTCACCTGTTTATAACAAACACACTCCCATGATCATAGCATTTCTCCACTCATGAGAGTAGAGCCCTCATGGCCTAATCACCTCTTAAGGATCCCACCTTTCAATATGGTGTATTTTATTTCACTGTTGGCAGTGAAGTTTCCAACATGTGCTTTTCTGGAGGACACAGTCAAACCATAGTATTCCACCCCTAGTCCCCCAGACTCATGTTCTTCTTGGACACAAAATACACTCATTCCATCCCAATAGCCCCAAAGTCTTAACTGGTTCCTGCACCAACTAAAAAATTCAAAATCCAGAGTCTCATCTAAATCACATGTGGGTAAGACTCAAACCACAATTCAACCTGAGACAAATTTACCTCCAACTGTGAGCCTATGAAATTAAACAACTTATCTACTTCCAAAATACAATGGTGGAACAGGCAAAGGATAGACATTCTCATTCCAGAACAGAGAAATAGGATGGGAAAAAAGGGGTAACTAGTCCTAAGTACATTCAAAGCCCAACCGAATGAACAACATAAAATCTTAAGGCTCCAGAATAATTTTCCTTGACTCCATGTCCCACTTCCTGGACATGCTAGGATGAAGGTTGGCCCCCTGAGACCCTGGGCAGCCCTGCCCCCATGGCTTTGCTAGGCTCAGCCAGCTCTCTTCCAAACTGGCATTGCATGCTGGTGGTTCTACAGTTCTGGGGTCTCAAGGACCCAGTTCTGGGGTCTACTGCCCCCAGTCTCCCTCTAATGCCTATGCTTCCTTTTGGCATAACCCAACGGGGAGTATCCAAACACCAGGGGTTCAGTCCCACTGCTCATCTGTGTTTCCTGCACAGATAGTCAGTCTCTGAGAGAACGAGTATTGCCAGAAAATAATGCTTTAGTGTTTATTAAGAGTGCCTTCAGCCGGGCTTGGTGGCTCAGCCTGTAATCCCGCGCCTTTGGGAGGCTGAGGTGAGTGGATTGCCTGAGCCCGCGGGTTCGAGACCCACCTGGGCAGTGAGACCTCATCTGTACAATAAATCAAAAAATCAGCCAGGCATGGTAGTGCATGCCTGTAATTCCGGCTACTCGGAAGGCTGAGGCGAAAGGATCGCCGGAGCCCAGTAGGTTGAGGCTGCGGTGGCCGGGAGCGGCCACTGCACTCCAGTCTGGGCGACAGAGTGAGACTCCAACTCAAAAAAAAAAAAAAGAGTGTCTTCAGCTGGACAAGAGGCAAGCCTCAAGTCTATCCCTCCCCTGGGACTAAGTTAAGGGTTTATATATAAGAGAGGGGAAAACAGGAAGGCCAAGGAAGAGGAGCCAGTCAACAGGCAGCAGGTGAATTTCATTGTACAGATGTAAATTTCTATAGCTTTAGTTATACAGCCTTCCGGCTTACTGGAAAATTGGACTGGTTTCAGTTCCACTAGACATTGCCCTAGTGTGGACTCTTTATGGTGGTTCTGCCCCTGTGGCAGGTCTTTTCCTGGGGCCCTGAGGCTCTCTAGGCATGCTTTGAAGTCAAGGAGGGAGACACTATGGCACCACAGCCTGTGTACTCAGTGTGCCTGCAGAATTAGCACCACGTGGATCCTGTCAAGGCTCACCACTTGTACCCTCTGGAGCTGCAGCATGCCACCTGGACCTGCTTGAACCATGGGGCACTGCGCTTCAGTAGTGTAGGGAGCAGAAACTCTAGGCAGCCTTGGGCAGTGAGCCTTTTCTGCCCTCAAGGTCCTAACATTCTGAGCCTATAGTGGGAGGGGAGATCTCTAAAATGCCTTCAAGGCCAA
Organism: Carlito syrichta; assembly: GCF_000164805.1. Taxonomy (NCBI): domain Eukaryota; kingdom Metazoa; phylum Chordata; class Mammalia; order Primates; family Tarsiidae; genus Carlito; species Carlito syrichta. Next base: position 107,077 of record NW_007247774.1, on the reverse strand, counting down.
TCCTCTGTTGTCATGATGAATAGCACTGGGCTTCCTTCTCTCCATACTAATCTCCTTGTCACTTGGCCACAACCTTGGTATTCTCTCTTAATCAGCCTTTTTTTTTTTTTTTTTTGAGTTGGAGTCTCACTCTGTTGCCCAGACTGGAGTGCAGTGGCACGCTCCCGGCAACTGCAGCCTCGACCTGCTGGGCTCCCGTGATCCTTCTGCCTCAGCCTTCCAAGTAGCTGGAACTACAGGCATGCGCTACAATGCCCGTCTAATTTTTTTGATTTATTGTAGAGATGAGGTCTCGCCAAGTTGTCCAGGCAGGTCTCAAACCCACAGACTTGGGCAATTCACTCACCTCGGCCCCCCAAAGCGTGGGATTACAGGCTGAGCCTGGCTGATCAGCCTTCTTTATATGACTAGGCTGTGCAATTTCTAAGTCTTTTCATCCTGCTTCCCTTTTAATTAAAAATTCTGCCTTTAAATCATTTCTCTTTTCTTGCATCTTACCATATGCAGTTAAAAGAAGCCACACATGGCCGGGTTCAGTGTCTCAGCCTATAATCCCAGCAATTTGAGAGGCCGAGGTAGTGAACTGCCTGAGCCCGCAGGTTGGAGACCCACCCGGGCAACTTGGCGAGACCTCATCTCTAACAATAAATCAAAAATTAGCCGGGCACGGTAGCGCACACATATAGTTCCAGCTACTTGAAAGGCTGAGGTGGAAGGATCCCTGGAGGTCAGCAGGTCGAGGCTGCAGTGGCCAGGAGCATGCCCACTGCACTCCAGTCTGGGCAACAGAGTGAGACTCCAACTCAAAAAAGAAAAGAAAAGAAACCACACAGCACCCTGAATGTTTTGCTGCTTAATATTTCTTCTGTCAGATACCCTAGTTCATCATTCTTAAATTCTTCCTTCCATAAAGCCCTCAGTCGTGGATGTATTTCAGCCAAATTTTTTCTCTCCTTATAACACAGATGATCTTTGCTCCAGTTTCTAATACCTTGTTTCCATTTCTGTCTGATAGCTCATCAAATTGCTTTTACCAGCTACATTTCTGTCAACATTCTGATCACAGCCACCTAATTGGTCTCTAAGAAATTTCAGACTTGCTTCTCTTCCTGTACCAAGTCAGGTTCTGGGTGGCGTTCATGGGTCACTAGTATGGCTGGCTAGAAGGCCTACCAAAATGCAGAATCTGAAAAACATCTCTTCTGAGCCCTCACCAGAATCACCCTTAATCCTTCATCCACAACAATGTAGAATTTTTGCAGTATTCACTTCAAAACTGTCTCAGCCTCTATCCATTAGCCGGTTCTAGCCACTTCCACATTTTAAGGTATTTGTTATAACAACACTTCATTTCTTGGTACCAATTTCTGTCCTGGTCCAATTTGTGTTGATACAACAGAATACCGTGGACCGGGTAATTTATAATGAACAGAAATTTATTGGCTCACAGTTATGGAAGCTGGGAAGCCCAAGATTAAGGGGCCAGCATCTGGTGAGGGTCTTTTTGCCTGTTATTCCATGGTGAAAGGTAAGAGTTGGGCAAGAGGGGGCTGAAGTTGCCCTTTTGTAATTAACCCATTGCACTCATGAAGGTGGAGGTCTTATAGCCAAATCATCTCTTTTGTTTTGTTTTGTTTTGTTTTGTTGAGTTGGAGTCTCCGTCACCCAGACTGAAGTGCAATGGTTGCTCCTGGCCACCGCAGCCTGGACCTGCTGGGCTCTGGCAATCCTTCCGCCTCAGCCTTCCAAGTAGCTGGAACTACAGGTGCACGCTACCACACCTGGCTAATTTTTGATTTATTGTAGAGATAAGGTCTCACCAAGTTGCCCAGGCGGGTCACAAACCCGTGGGCTCAGGCAATCCACTCACCTCAGCCTCCCAGAGTGCTGGGATTACAGGCTGAGCCACCGAGCCCGGCTCCAAATCATCTCTTAATGGTCTCACTTCTTCATAGTGTTACAACGGCAATTGCAACACACACTTTTGGGGGACACATTCAAACCATAGTGTCATAGCCTAACTAGGTTCTTATGACCATTGCCCCCCAAAATTAAGACTGACACAGATATTACAGTAGAGAAGGAATTTAATATTGCAAAGCAGCTGGGCTCGGTGACTCAGCCTGTAATCCTGCGCCTTTGGGAGGCTGAGGTGAGTGGATTGCCTGAGCCCACGGGTTTGTGACCCGCCTGGGCAACTTGGTGAGACCTTATCTCTACAATAAATCAAAAATTAGCTGGGCGTGCTAGCGCGCGCCTGTAGTTCCAGCTACTTGGAAGGCTGAGGCAGAAGGATCGCCAGAGCCCAGCAGGTTGAGGCTGCGATGGCCGGGAGCGGCCACTGCACTCCAGTCTGGGCGACAGAGTGAGACTCCAACTCAAAAATAAAATAAAATAAAATATTGCAAAGCAGCTGAGCGAGGAGGACAGGAGATATTTCTCAAATCTGCCTCCCTGAGAATTCGGTGGCTACAGTTTTTAAAGGTAATTTGACAGGCAGGGGACTAGGGTCTGCTGATTAGCTGGGGAATTGAATCACAGAGATGTTGAGATTCTCTTCCTGTACCAAGTCAGGTTCCGGGTGGGGTTCATGGGTCACTAGTATGGTTGGCTAGAAGGCCTACCAAAATCCAGAATCTGAAAAACATCTCAAACACCCATCTTAGATTTATTTTATCTATAGGAGCAACTGGGGAAAGTACAAATCTGGTGAACAATCAATAGGAGAGGGAGAATTTCTAGATTAAATCTACTCACATCCTTCAGTAATTAAATTACAGGATACTATCCAGGAGAACTAAAGGCTCATTGTTTAAGGGAAAATACGTTTACCAATGTCACTAGCAGCTTCCCCTTTCCCAGGGGTCAGGACATGAAGATAATAATTAAATTACAGGATACCATCCAGGAGAACTGAAAGTTCATTGTTTAAGGGAAAATATGTTCACCAACCTCATTGGCAGCTTCTCCCTTCCCAGGGCCAGGGGTCAGAACATGAAGATAATCAATTATTCTCTATTGAAGTGTCTATGCAAACCAATGGATTTGTTAATTTTCTTTTTTTTTTTTTTGAGTCAAAGTCTCACTTTGTCACCCAGGCTGGAGTACAGTGGCATGCTTAATGACCATGCAGCCTTGACCTGCTGGGCTCGGCCAATCCTTCCACCTCAGCCTTCCAAGTAGCTGGAACCACAGGTGCTTACCACCATGCCCAGCTAATTTTATTTATTTATTTTTTTTGAGTTGGAGTCTGACTCAGTCGCCCAGACTAGAGTGCAGTGGCTGCTCCTGGCCACCACAGCCTCGACCCGCTGGGCTCCGGCGATCCTTCCGCCTCAGCCTTCCAAGTAGCTGGAACTACAGGCATGCGCTACCACGCTCGGCTAATTTTTTGATTTATTGTACAGATGAGGTCTCGCCAAGTTGCCCAGGCGGGTCTCGAACCCGCAGGCTCAGGCAATCCACTCACCTCAGCCTCCCAAAGGCGCGGGATTACAGGCTGAGCCACCGAGCCTGGCAAATTTTTTTATTTTAAAATTGTGGGGTACAATTCAGGGTTAGGTATACAAATATTCATTGTGCAGGAACCCGTGTTGATGTGGTGTGCGCCCTCTTCCCCAGGCAGATTTTCACTACTGTCAATCCTACCTCCCTGCCCCCCACCCTGCAGTTTCCTGCTACTGTCAATCCTTTTCTTTTAGTATTATGGTAGTTATTCAAGGTTCACGTATGAATGAGAACATGCGATACTCAGTTCTTTGTTTCTGTGAGAGATCACTCAGTATTAACGACTCTAATTCCATCCAGGTTGCTGCAAAGTTCATGATTTTGTTCTTCTT
>NW_007247774.1:93740-103164 GCF_000164805.1 Carlito syrichta | reverse complement strand
GAGCCCAGCAGGTTGAGGCTGTGGTGGCCGGGAGCGGCCACTGCACTCCAGACTGGGTGACAGAGTGAGACTCCAACTCAAAAAATAAATAAATAAATATCAATTTTATTTTTTCCTCATTGATGCAGAAGATAGCTTATTGTAACATTAAGTCTTTGAAATGAAAAGCAAAGTAGAAAGCAAAACCAGCCCAAAGCAAATAAAACATGCAGTCATGACAAAATGTCAACAAACCTAGGCTTAGCAATTTAAGAAGCTTGGAAGAGGAATAAAATATTCTACTTAAGTTAGTTCTATCCTTGGACTTCATAAGATTATTTGGTAGAAAAACTTTGTCGTTGCCAGGCACGGTGGCTCATGCCTGTAATCCCAGCACTTTGGGAGGATGTGGCAAGAGGATTGCCTGAGCCCAGGGCTCGAGACCAGCCTGCGCAACTTGGCGAGACCTCCTTTCTACAACAAATCAAAAAAACCAGTCAGGCGTGGTAGCACACGCCTGCGGTTCCAGCCACTCGGAAGGCTGAGGCAGAAAGATTACCTGAGCCCAGCAGGTAGAAACTCTGGTGGCCTTGAGTGTGCCACTGCACTCCAGCCTGGGCGACAGTGAGACTGGCTCAATAAAAAAAAAGAAAAAGAAAAATTTTGTTGCTGTAAGCTAATGGTTGTGTGTAAACACATAGGGAAGAACAAAGAGGAGCCAAGCTCTTCAGGAGAGGGGGTGTTATTGGTTTTTTTCCTTGAAATCTGTTCTGTGGTTATATGATGACTAATAACACATGCTTATTACCTCTACTTATAAAGGCAGAGGTAGTGCTATATGGTCTCATCTACTATGTAGTACCCATCTTAGACACTATCCAACAACCAAACAGAATGACAAAGGAGCTCCTCGTTGATAGATCCTCCTACTAAGCCAGAACTGCAGCAGACTGCAACCTGCACACATGCCCAACACAGCTTCTAGAGGGCTCCATCAGGTGCTTAAAAGGCACTAAGCAAGGCTGCATGCCGTGACTCACACCTGTAACACTAACACTTTGGGAGGCTGATGCAAAACAATCACCTGAGCCCAGGAGCTCAAGACCAGCCTAGGCAACATAGTGAGAGCTCATCTATACAAAAATAAACAAATAGATTTTAAAAAATAGCCAGCTGTGGAGGTGAACACCTGTAGTCACAGCTACTCAGGAGGGGGCTGAGGTGGAAGAATCATTTGAGCCCAAGAGGTCCAGGCTGTGGTGAGCTGGGATTGTGCCACTGCACTCGTCTAGGTGACAGAGTGAGACCTGTCTCAAAAAAATAATAAAGATATGGGATGATAGGTAAAGAACAGACTTTGTTTGTTTGTGTGTTTTTTGAGGAGTCTCACTCTGTCACCCAGGCTGGAGTACAGTAGCATACTCACGGCTACCTTGGCCTGCTGCACTCATGCGATCCCTACGCCTCAGCCTTCCAAGTAGCTGGAACCACAGGCATGTGCCACCACGCCTGGCTAATTTCTTTGATTTACTGTAGAGATGAGGTCTCACCAAGTTGCCCTGGCTGGTCTCGAACCCGCAGGCTCAGGCAATCCACTCGCCTCAGCCTCCCAAACTGCTGGGATGACAGGCTGAGCCACCAAGCCCAGCCTGGCTAATTTTTAAAAATGTATTGTAGAGACAAGGTCTCTCCAGGTTACCCAGGCTGGTCTCAAACCCCTGGACTCAGGCAATCCTCTGGTATCAGCCTCCCAAAGTGCTGGGATTACAGGCATGAGCCACCGTGCCTGATTGATATTGTTTCTAGAAGACTTGGTAATTTGTCTTTTCTGTGTTTTTTAGAGAAATGAGCATACTATAGATATGTACCTATTGGATTTTGGGGAGAACAAGAGCTGAATGGCTCTTAAATAAATACTTAAATGTTTGACTCCAGGGGTTTTAAGATAAAGCAGTTTTGGCCAGGCTCGGTGGCTCAGCTTGTAATCCCGCACTTTGGGAGGCTGAAGGTGAGTGGATTGCCTGAGCCAGTGGGTTCAAGACCCGCCTGGGCAACTTGGCGAGACCTCCTCTCTACAGCAAATCAAAAAATTAGCCAGGCAGGGTAGCGCGCATCTGTAGTTTCAGCTACCTGGAAGGCTGAGTGGAAGGATCACCGGAGCCCAGCAGGTCGAGGCTGCAGTGGCTGGGGGAGCGTACCACTGCACTCCAGTCTGGGTGATAGAGTGAGACTCCAACTCCAAAAAAAAAAAGATAAAGTAGTTTAATGAAAAAATAAGTATACCACATTAACAATCTCAATAAAACAATAACAAGGAGAAAATAGATATTAGATATTTTTGTAGGGAAAAAATCTGAATGTGTGTAGGAAGCCAGGCACGATGTATCACGTCTGTAATCCCAGCACTTTGGAAGGCCGAGGGGAGAGGACTGCCTGAGTCCATGGGTTCAAGACCAGCCTGGGCAACTTGGTGAGACCTCGTCTCTACAATAAAAATCAAAAAATTAGCCAGGTGTGTTGGCGCGAGCCTGAAGTTCTGGCTACCTGGGAAGCTGAGGCAGAAGGATCCCCTGAGCCCAGCAGGCCAAGACGGCAATGGCTGTGACTCCACTGCACTCCAGGGCAACAGAGTGAGTCTCTTACTCAAAAATAAAAATAAAAATAAAAAAGAATAAGGAATTAATTTAAGCAAAAGTGGTTAATCTCAAAACTTTTTTTTGAGTCGGAGTCTCACTTTGCCACCCAGGCTGCAGTGCAGTGGCACGCTCACGGCCCGCTAGTCTCAGGCGATCCTTCCGCCTCAGTCCTCCAAGGAGCTGGAACTATAGGCATGCACCACCATGCTCAACCAATTCTTTGATTTACTGAGGAGACGAGGTCTCACCAAGTTGCCCAGGCTGATCTCGAACCCTGGGCTCAGGCAATCCTCTTGACTCTGCCTCCCAAAGTGCTGGGATTACAGGCATGAGCCACCGCGCCTGGCTAATCTCAAAACTTTCATTTTAATAAATTTGGGTCCAATTTATAATTGTCTAGTTTCGCCAAAAATATTTTTTTCCAGTTTGGTTTTGGGAATCTGAGAAAACAAAGAAGAAACTCCTTTTTGTGTATCCTTACTATTTCATCCTCTGCAAGTCCTGTCCTCTGTATATGATTACATCTAATGGCATCTATCATTAAAATCCATGCCAGAGATATGACTAATTCCACCCATAGCTGATGAATGTTTTCTGGTTGTATTTCTGAACACAAATATCCCTAACAATAATATGTATTGGAAGCTATGCACATATACAGATATTTACACAGAAAAAGACACAGGTTGTTTTTTTTTTTTTTTTGAGTTGGAGTCTCACTCTGTCGCCCAGGTTGGAGTGCAGTGGCCACTTGGCCACTGCAGCCTCGACCTGCTGGGCTCCAGCGATCCTTCCGCCTCAGTCTTCCAAGTAGCCGGAACTACAGGCGCGTGCTACCATGTCCGGCTGATTTTTTGATTTATTGTAGAGATGAGGTCTCGCTGCGCAGGCGGGTCACGAACCCGCGGGCTCCAGGCTGTTTAAGTAGTAAAGAGTTTGCGCAGAACCGGGAGCAAAACAAATCCACCTGGGTTGGAGGTACAGAGTTAATTTATCTTGCTGAGGCTCAGGTTTCCCCTTGATGGGTCTTTAATGGTCCGTCTAAGTTCAAGTGGAGGAGCATCTGTCTTCATTAACCAAACATGCCCAGATACAGCTGCTTCTCTTTCCTATGGTAGCTGTTAAGTTCGAACTGTGTCAGCTGGAGGTACCGCTGGACATTGGCATCTTAAAGCTGCCTATTGATGGCAGCCAGGAGGTAGTAGCGAGCCTGGTCATAGTCCTGCAGATGGAAAAAGGCTACTCCAGCCCAATACAAGGCCTTGTCATTATCAGGCTGTCGTTCCAGGACTTTCTGACTGTATTCTCTCACTTGTTCATAGTTTACTGGCTCCATCTGAAGGAGACAGGCAGTTAGATTGTTGCAGCAGTCTGTCTGGGTGGTGTGCAGTATGTTTTCTTGTTCAGGTGTATGAGGTGGGCCCTCGGGCCCTAGCTTAGGTATCGGGGAAGGCAGACTTGGATCCAGACCCCGCAGCTGAAGCAGAGCTCGATGGTACCTACTCATAGCATCTCGGTACTTCCCTTCCCAGTAGCGCTGGTTCCCTTCCTCCTCGTACAGCTGAGCTTCCTGCAGGCGCTTCTCCATAACTCTTTGTCACCCAGTGCTCTTGCGCAACTGGGAAGTGAAATCACAGCTAACTAAAGCTCTGGGGTCGGGAGCAAAGTGACTGATTCTGGTAGCCAATTTAAGAAGGCAGGAAATTATCCTTGTCCCAGAAGCGCCCAACTCCAGGGGTGTGACCTTTGCTTATTTCTACTACAGCCCCACCTCTCCTCCCTGCAGTAATTTTCAATCTCCAGAAATGCAGGAAACTTGTTAGAAAGAGAACTGTGAAATAGTGAAGCCAAAGGATAAGTGATTTCTTAAAGAGGCGATTTCGGAGAGAAGAAACTGCCCCTAAAAGCAAAGGGCTGACCAAGGGATTGGGGCAGGCGTGTTAACGCCTGCAGAGTTAGCTTCCTCCTGATTTGTTAATTTCTAACCATAGCTCCAACTGTGCAGGGCTTGGTTCTCTTCTACAGTTTTTACTCTGTATCCCTATATTAGTTTTATGTAGGCAGTTTCAATCGTACCTACTTTTAGGTATGATTCAACAATTGACTCTGGAGTAGAGGAGCCCAGATGTGTAGCCTTTGTCAACTTTCATGGCGTAAATACTCCTACCCTGGTCTATTTCAGGCTACCAGTGGTTTAACAGTTGGCTTGCGAGCCAGGCTCAGTGGCTCAGCTGTAATCCCGCGCTTCAGGAGGCTGAGGTGAGTGGATTGCCTGAGCCCGCGGGTTCGAGACCCGCCTGGGCAGCGAGACCTCATATCTACAATAAATCAAAAATCAGCCGAGCATGGTAGCAAGCACCAGCTACTTGGAAGGCTGAGCGGAAGGATCGCTGGAGCCCAGCAGGTTGAGGCTGCGGTGACCAGGAGTGGCCACTGCACTCCAGTCTGGGCAACAGACAGACTGAGACTCCAACTAAAACAAACAAACAAACAAAAGTGACATCAGCACCTGCTTCCCTGTCTGGTTTGCCAGACTTCATGGCATATGTACGGCTTTGCTTACAAATTGTTCCTTCCCAGGTCCACCCTGCCATGGGACCCAAATAAGGCCCCTGTCCCAAGGTTCCAGATGAACGTGAATTTTGAGGGGACACTAACCCAGTACAAATGGTTACACATATAGTTAGACATATAGATAGATAAAAATAGACATCTGATGCAAGGTGTTATGAAGAGAATTGTGTCCCCCCCCCTAGAATTCATATGTTGCAGTCCCAATCCTAGTGTCTCAGAATGTGGCTATATTTGGAGATAGGGTTTTTAAAGAAGTTATTGAGTTAAAATGAGGTCACTAGGGTGACCCTAATTCAGTATAACCGATATCGTTCTAAGAAGATGAAATTTGGATACACACACACAAAGAGGGAGAACATTATGTGAATATAAAGATAATCACCTACAAGCCAAGGAGAAAAGCCTCAGAAGAAACCAAACCTGCTGGCACCTTGATCTCAGACTTCTAGCCTCCCAACCTGTAAGAAAATAAATGACACTTGTTTAAGCCAGATGGCAGCTTCCCTCATTCCTTCCCAAACTTCCTTCCCACCAGCACCTTCCCCCACAGACACATCTGTACCTCTCTGTGGGCTGCCAGCCTCTCCCACCCGCTCAGTGCCACGTGGGCTCTCCATCCAGGCCACTCAGCTTCTTTGCTTCCTGTTTCACCAGCACCTGGGCTTGGCAGCCTGTAGCTGAGGGGACATCATATGAGGCTGTAGTGCCACTAATACCCAACCCATGAGACCCAGCAGGAGATGAGCTGATTGATGGTCACAAAGTCTGTCCTGATTGGCTCCACTGAGTCTCAAGAGGACACCCATGTTATGTACAAATTGCGTCCACCTGTGCTGCACTTTATATTCACACTCAAAGAACTGACCTTGTTGGCTTCCCTTCTGGGGCACAGGTATGGTGGGCATGAGCATCCCCATTTGACAGATGAGTCACCTAAAGCCACAGTCAATTGGTGGCCGAACTGAGAATCAAACCTGGGACTCCGGATCACACCCTCTATCCCTCCTGCTTCCTCCCCTTCTGCCTCTTCTCTAGCTTAAACTCAGCCTCTCCATTCCTGGTGTTTGGGTGGGCTCTCAGCCCACTTAACTGTTCTCAGCAGGCACAGTCCTTGCCTCAGGGTGCCAAGGTTTCCCAGAGATCTGCTCTCCTGGCCCCTTCATCCTCTACCCTGCAATCCCAGCTTGCATCTGATGCTGCTGGAGGGAACTCTGCCCCTGAGACAAGCACAAGATGCCTTCAGGGTAGAGAGTATGAGGCAGGGGCCCTTCTGAAAACGCAGGAGTGAAAAAAGGGAAAATAAGCTTCCTGCTTCTTTGTGCTACTCTTTTAGTAGGCTTTTCACTTTGGCAGACGACGTGTTCAAACTTTTGGAGGAATCCAATCAGGATAGTGATTTTGTAAGCCAACTGGCAAATAGGACATGCAAATGAATTATGTAAAACCAATCAGTGTGTAACAGTTCATGTTAACTGCAGCCTTCAGCTACAAAATATTCAATCAAATGAATAATGCCAAACTATAACCTTATAAGAGAGACAAAGAGGTTACAATGTAAAGAAATAGTATATAAGGCAAAGCCCCGCTGTGCTCAGGGCTCAGCCTTTTGATGTGAACCCACAGACCTTGCCGGCACAAATAAAAGCTGCTTCCTGGAAAGATGCCTTGGGGTCCCATCTCTCTTTCCTGCTACAAGTAAGAGTGCTTTCCTCATCACCTACCACTGCACACAGGCCCTGATTCTAATACTCCTACAACCATTTTTTATTTCCTCATACTCTGAAACATGGGCCAGGAAGCTGGGGCAGAGACTGCTCCTACTTATCCATTACCAGCTTCCCATTCTTCCTCAAAGAACCCTGGCAATGTGCCCAGCTGAAAATTATACTTCCTAGACAACCTTGCAATTAAGTGGGGTCAGGTGGTTCCATTCTGGACAATGATGTGTCTGTCAATGGGACTGAGAAAGGTGCTTTAAAAGAGCCAGTCTTTCCCCTGAAGAACTGTGCCTTTCCCACGGTCTAGAATGTGGGTGTAGGTGGAGTTCCAGCAGCTAGCCCTGTTGACAGTGAGGCAACCTTGAAACTGGAAGTCACATGCTAAAGATATAGAAGATACAGAAAGACGGAAGGAGTCTGTGTTCCGAATGCCTGTGGGGTGGCTGGACCAGTCCTCCACTGCCTATGACGGAATTTCTTCTATGTGAACAAAACAAAACAAACATATGTGTCCAAGCCACTGTAACTTCTTCCTTTCTGTTAAAAGCAGCTGAATCTAATCCTCCTGATACAGATGCAAACAGCTTATCCCAGGGGAAGCAGCAAAGGCTACTGACCAGGTAAGAGGCAATTAGGGAAAAAGCAAAGTGCAGCAAAGGGATAATATTGGGAGTGGGGAACACAGTATAACAGATAATATCAAGCATTTGCAAGGAAGTGGAGAAACTGGTAGTTGCTCTCCATTCCTTGTGGAAGTATAACTTGGTCTAGTCTTTTTGGAGGACAATTTGGGAGTATTTATAATATAAATGCACACATCCTCCAACCCAAAAATTACATTTCTGTTCTTTATGTTTTTTTTTGAGTTGGAGTCTCACTCTGTCACCCAGACTGGAGTGCAGTGGCCGCTTCCGGCCACTGCAGCCTCAACCTGCCGGGCTCCGGCGATCCTTCCACCTCAGCCTTCCGAGTAGCCGGAATTTCAGGCATGCGCTACCACACCTGGCTGATTTTTAGATTTATTGTAGAGATGAGGTCTCGCCGCCCAGGTGGGTCTCGAACCTGCGGGCTCAGGCAATCCACTCACCTCAGCCTCCCAAAGGCGCGGGGTTACAGGCTGAGCCACCGAGCCCGGCTTCTGTTCTTTATTTTATTTTATTTATTTTTTGTTGTTGTTGTTGAAATTAATATTTATTTGACCCGATTCAAGAAAATAAGATACCTCCACCCCTATCCTGTGTCCCATGAATACAAGCCACACTAAATCTTTCCCTCTCTAGCCATACAACAGTGTTATTTCAGGAAAATGAAACAAGACAGAGGAAACAAAATTATCTATTACTTAGCACATTTCGCTTATGTCAAGTTGAGAGGACCGTAATAGAGTATACCATAGACTTAGATTAGGAGCATGCTATAACCCAATAACTATGTAATCGGCTTGTGGACAATAGCACAGCCAATTTTAGTTTTCTGTCTTAAAACATATAACTGTTTAAAGTTCCAGTTACGGGAAAAACTGCAAAGCTCCAGTTATTCTTCCCTTGTCTCACTTTCCCCTTAGCAACAACCAATCAAGTGCCAGGGAGAAATCACCTAAGTTTCCAGATGTCTCTGCAACTTCCCTAGCTAGTGGGCCAAGGTCAGCCCGAGTCAGGCTAGCCAATCCTCCATGATTAAGCTGACCACCAGAGGAACTACCCAATTAAATGGTAACAAAACTGGAAAGCCCCCCCAAACTCCTCCTCCCTTTGTGTAAAAGCATAAAAGCCATCTGCTTAAGGAAATCAGGGCCTCGGTTGTCGACAGAGATCCAGGCTCGAGCTTGTAAATAAAGACCCTCTTGAACTTTCATCGGAATTGGCTCTTGGTGGTCTCTTGGATTGAACTTTCGGCCACTACAAAGTCTGGGCTTAAGACCCTTTGGTCCTGTAAAATTTTTTTATTCTCTATCAGCAGGGTTGTCTTTCTTTTTAATCCACATACTTCATGTCTTTAGCGTGTCATCCTTTGTTGCCCTGCAGTAATCTCTTTATGGAACTCTTGAAGAACATCCAGCTGGCCAGTTCTGATGTGGATGTGTGACCGGATCTTGGTGATGGCTCTTACAGCCTCCTCTGGATTCCAGTTGTGCACCTGCATCAGATACGCTGCCACCATAGTGGCACTTCTGGAACGGCCGGCCTTACAATGCACGTAGACGCACTGGCCCAGTGACTGGTACTTGAGAGCGAACTGGACTCCTTTCTGGAGGTTGGACAAGGTGGGGATCCCAGTCAAGTCGACTGTGCTGAGCCGCAGCTGCTCGACTCCTGGTCTCTTCCACTCCTGCGAGGAGTTGCACAGGAACCGGGTCTCGTACTCCTCGTTCATGGAGATCACCCCGCGCACGTTCTCGTCCTCCACCAGCCGGCGCGCCATGCTCCGCAGCGGCCGCGCGCCCAGCAGCACGGTGGGGTCCATGCGATGGGACCAGTCGCGGCGCGCCGGGCCGGCACCTTAGCGCAGAACAGCGTG
>NW_007247774.1:92250-93121 GCF_000164805.1 Carlito syrichta | reverse complement strand
GACTCCAACCCCCCCCCAAAAAGACATACTCATCTAGATGCTCAGAGAAGTTTGTAAGTAATGGGTCTTTGCAGTGTTGTTTGAAATATCCAAAATAGCTAAATGCTTAATGAAAGGAGGTACCTATAGAAACCTAGAATAAACTTGGTTTAGCATAGTCTTTTGCCTTAGCATAACCATTTTTGCTTAGACTTTACCCCTGACACTCTTAGAATCTAGCACAGGTTAGACATAGATAAGATAAATTTCCAATAGGCAAGTTTTAGGAGGCATTCAGACATTTTAAAATTACATTTTACTGCAGGCCAACTGGCAGCCTACCCTACCCCCTCAGCAAATCTCCATCAGATGCAAGACAAGGACAACCCAACAGCCCAACCTTTTAATGATCTCTAGGAAACTTTCAGGTTCCTTGTCAAGGTAGAAGGTCAAAGATCACCCCTTGACTGGTAAAGTCATAGAAATGATAATAAGACCACCTTTTAGTCAAGGAACTTGTGAATTGAAAACATCTGACAGGTCTCTTGCAGGAAAAACCCCACCAGGCCCAAACCCCCAAGTTAGCCTAATCAGCCCTTTGTGACCTAAGTGACAGGATAGGACTCCCCAACCACCATGGCAGCAATCACGTGACTGACACACCCATTTGCCTGCTGTCTATCACCTGATGTCAGTACCAGCACTAACTTGCCCCTTGTGATGATGTGGAGCAGACCACCACCCAGTCACCTTAATGACCTTCCTCCATCAAAGGGAAGGGTTAAAAGCATTCAACTTAGCCGGGCTCGGTGGCTCAGTCTGTAACCCCAGCACTTTGGGAGGCTGAGGTGAGTGGATTGCCTGAGACTGCGGGTTCGAGACCCGCCTGGGC
>NW_007247774.1:79424-92184 GCF_000164805.1 Carlito syrichta | reverse complement strand
TTTTTTTTTTTTTTTTTTTTTTTTGAGTTGAAGTCTCACTCTGTCACCCAGACTGGAGTGCAGTGGCACACTCCTGGCCACTGCAGCCTCGACCGGCTGGGCTCCAATGATCCTTCTGCCTCAGCCTTCTAAGTAGCTGGGACTACAGGCTACTACCACGACCAGCTAATTTTTGATTTATTATCGAGACAAGGGCTTGCCAAGTTGCCCTGGCAGTCTTGAACTCGCAGGCTCAGGCAATCCACTCGCCTCGGCTGAATCACCGAGCCTGGCCCCCCTTCCCTCCCTTGGGGAGGTGAATCGCCTCTTTCTCTCTCTCTCTCCAATTTATTTTCTAAATAAACTATATTTTTAAATCTAACTTCTGTGCAAGTCTTTGCATCTTTCATGCAGCATTGGATCACAAACCAGACACCCACACCCCCAGCGGGCCTGAACTAACATTCTGGAGGCCCTGCTGGATTATATGCCCTAATGTTGTGGGAAAAACATAGAGACCATGACACTGAGGCTGTCTTAGGAAGTAGCAGTTTATTAGCGGCAGCGTGACTCAGCAGGCCAATGCTCCAAGGCTGAGCAACACAGAGAAACAGGAGAGGGGTTTTATCTGTTAGTTTAGGTAAGGGAGGGGTTCGGGTCATATGGCTATACATTTTTCTTTGGAATTTGCAAGGTGGTATTCAGCAAAACCAGATTTTCAAAGAACAAATTGTCTCCAGGGTATACATGACAAGCAGGGGTTGTAAACTAATCACCTCACAAAGAGAGGATGTGGCGATAAAGTTGTGAATGGATTACTATTTTGCATTTTCAGGAAAGGGACCTTTGGCTATTTGGTTTTCTCAAGCCCCATGTCTAGCAGGCCTGGAGCTTGTCAGTTGATCTTTTTTTTATTTATTTTTTTATTATTTATTTATTTATTTTTTTGAGTTGGAGTCTCACTCTGTCGCCCAGACTGGAGTGCAGTGGCCGCTCCTGGCCACCGCAGCCTCAACCTGCTGGGCTCCAGCGATCCTTCTGCCTCAGCCCTCCAAGTAGCCGGAATTACAGGCATGCGCTACCACGCCCGGCTGATTTTTTAATTTATTGTAGAGATGAGGTCTCGCTGCTCAGGTGGGTCTCGAACCCGCGGGCTCAGGCAATCCACTCACCTCAGCCTCCCAAAGGCGCGAGATTACAGGCTGAGCCACCGAGTTCGGCTGAGAACATGTTCTAAACCAATTGTTCATTTTTATGCCATGCCATTTTTGTACTGGGCCATGGGCAAGCTTTCTAATATAAGAAAGAACAGAAATGTTAGTGAGACCTTCTTCCAACATGTCCAATTTGTAGGGGTCAACTGTCAATTTTATAGCAAATAAGGTCAGCTGTATAACAAATAAAATGACAAACAGTATAGCAATTAGCAAATACAAAGACTGACAAAGCAAAACAATGGCTTACCAGTAAGGTCCATTGAGTCCTTAAGCTTCTGTCTTGCGTAGATCAACCAGCGTCCAGTGTGTGACTGAAGCAAGGCCAATGGATGCTCAAACTTCAGCTGTGCGTGGACTAGCCAGCCCCAGAGTGGCTAGAGCAGGGCTTGAGGAATCTGTTTTGGGTTTTCTGTTGGCCTCGGTGACTTTCGGTGGGGCGGGTTGGGTCAGCTTAAGGGGAACTGACAGATTTGTGGGGCACTCCCAGTCTTGGGGAGCAGGCTTAACTTTGTTGTAATTATTTTGGCTACTTTGCAGTTGGGGTAGATAAAAGGACAGTAAATGGACCCCTCCAGACGGGTTTTAGAGGCCGTACATTCCATTATTTTACCCATATCATATGACCTGGTTTAAAAGAATGGGCATTGGTAGTTAAACTGATTGGTAGCTGTTCTCTGACTTGATAATGGATGGCATTTAAGACTGAACCTAAGGCCTGCATTTGTTGTTTTAGAGTAAGATTTCCTAACTCCTTTAAGTCTCCCTGTATGCCCTTAACAAGAGGGGGTGGCCACCCATAAAGGTTTTCAAAAGGCCTGTTTGTTTGGTGGGGCTAGACCTTACCCTTAGAAGGACTATTGGCAGAAGCTGGACCCAGCCTAAATGAGTTTCTTGGCATAACTTACTTGTGATTTTAAAGTCCAGTTCATTCACTCCACCTTTCCTGAACTTTGTGGCCTATAGGCTGTATGGAGCTTCCGTTTGATTTGCAGTCCTTTAGCCATTAACTATACTACTTCAGCTACAAATGCCGGACCACTGTCCGATCTGATAGTGATCAGGAGTCCAAACCAGGGAATTATTTCTTTTAACAGGAGTCAGGCCACCTCGGTGGCTTTTTCTGTCCCTGTGGGGAAGGTCTCAACCCATCCTGAGAAAGTACACACCAAAACAAGGAGTTATCTGTAGCCTTGGTAGCATGAGAGTTCTGTAAAGTCCACAATAAGATCCTCAAAGGGTGCCCCTCCCTCATGTTGCACTCCAGGGGAGACTGTGGGTTCCTGCCACCGGTTATTTTGAGCACAAGTTACACACTGTTCACAGACTACCCACGCTATACTGGAGAGTCGGGGGACATAGAAGTACTTACTGAGAGTATTCTCAAAAGCGGTCCGTCCACTGTGTGTCCCTTGGTGAAATTGCCTGACAAATGCTGGAGCCAATAATTCTGGAATTTCTTTTCAGCCGTCTTGAATTTTCCACCCCCGGGCTTGTAAGTAGTGTCCCATTTCGGTTTCAAACCCTGTTTTCTCATTTGTAGCAAGGGCTCCAGTTTGTCAGCAGGCTAGGAAGCAGTGCTGCAGTTATTGCAGTCATTTTGACCGTTTCTCTTGTTGCTGTAAGTTTTGCTTCTTGATCTGTTTTGTGATTTTCTTTGACAGTTATCACATTTCTCTTTTGATGTCCTCTGCAATGTATGACTGCTACCTCTTTTGGTGCCCTTACAGCATCTAGTAGTTCTCGAATTTCATTGTCATATTTTATGTCTTTTCCCCCTGAATTGATTAACCTTTCTCCTTGTATAAGGCCCCGTGCACGTGAAAGGTAGTAAAAGTGTACTTGGAGTCTGTATAGATATTAGCACGTAGCCCTGCGGCTAGCTGGAGGGCTCGCGTGAGCACAATGAGTTCTGCTTTCTGAGCTGAAGTTCCTACTGGTAGAGGTTTCACCTCAACCGTGGAGTTTAAAGTTACCACCGAATAGCCCGCGGAGCATTCCCCCTCCTGTATGAAACTGCTTCCGTCTGTGAAGTATTGACTTCAGGTCCCTGAGGGGCTGGTCTGTTAAGTCTGGATGGTTAGAGAACACTTCATTTATTCTTTCTTTCTTTTTTTTTTTTTTTGAGTTGGAGTCTCACTCTGTCGCCCAGACTTGAGTGCAGTAGCCACTCCGGCCACCGCAGCCTCGACTTGCTGGGCTCCGGCAATCCTTCCACCTCAGCCTTCTGAGTAGCTGGAACTACAGGCGTGCGCTACCACACCCGGCTGATTTTTTTTTTTATCCAAACCCACGGGCTCAGGCAATCCACTCACCTCAGCCTCCCAAAGGCGTGGGATTACAGGCTGAGCCACCGAGCCCAGCTTCATTAATTATTTCACTGCAATCATGGTCTGGCTGTTCTGGCTTTATAGGTAGCAAAGTTGCCAGATTTAGGGTCTTCACCACCTCTAGGTGAATGTGTGGGTTTTCACAGAGCATTCCCTGATATTTGACCATCTGAGCATTGGTTAGCCAATATTGCCCTTTGTATTCCATTAAATTTATCAAAGCATGAGGCACCATGACAGTTAGGTTTTGTTCCGTAGTTAGTTTGTCAGCTTCTGTTATCAGGAGTGCAGTGGCTGTCAGGGTTCGTAAACAAGGTGGCCAGCCCTGAGTCACAAAATCTAACTGTTTGGATAAATATGCCAGGCGTCTATGCCATGGTCCTAGCATTTGAGTCAAGACCCCTACTGCAGTGCCAACACGTTCATGCATGTATAAAAAGAAGGGCTTAGTCATATCTGGGAGTCCCAGACCAGGTGCACTGGTGAGGGCCCGTTTAATTTGTTCCAAGGCCTGTTGCTGAGCCTTTTCCCATAGCAGAGGCTCCCGTTCACCCTCCTTTGTGACTTCATAGAGGGGTTTTGCCATGATGGAGAAGTTAGATATCAAAATTCTACAGAACCCCACAGCCCCCCAAAACTTCCAGAGTTGACACCGGGTAGTTGGAACTGGTATTGAACATACTGTCTGTTTTCTTAATGGACCATTGCTGTAAACTAATTCTTGTTAGGTTATTATGATTAGCTGTTCAACTTTTCATTTTGAACTTTTGAATGCATAGATCTAAATGCTTCCAGTCAGTCCCCTGGAGGGGTGAGACCTGTCAGGAAAGCCCAGAGGCTCCTGAGACTAGAAGTTGCCCACAAATTCAACCATTTGGGTAATAGAATGTACTGGCATAGGAATAGGCCCACTTTAAATACACATTTAGTACTTAAATAGCAGCTTTAAGTCCTGTACCAGCTCTACTGTCCATTGAGGTTGTTGCTGTGGTCTGGGAAAAGGGTCTCTCTGTTCAGGCATATACTTTTCCATTCAGGAATGGTATATCCAAGGCTTGATGTTTGCAGGCTTTTAATGCAGTAGAAGAGTAATGACTGGATGCCATAGGGTCCCTTTCTTTTTTTCTTGCAGCTGTTGGTCGGGTCCTTCCTCTCTCCAATCTTTTAGCAGCACTTGCTCCCCTGGGTGGAAGGGCTGTCTGAGTTCTTCATGGTCCAGGAAGTTTCTAAGGGAAGCAAGCTTATGAACTGTGATTAAAATTTGTTCCAAATGGACAACATATTCCCTTATGAGCACCTATGTTTGTGGCCTTATTTTTTTCAGAGGTGTAGGCCTACCATAAACAATTTCAAAGTTACTTAACTTTATTCCATTTCAGGGGCTGACTTGGATCCTGAGCAGTGCAATACCAAATACCTATGTTCAATTTGCTTGTGTCTCCAAAAGATTCTTAGTGATTATTATGCTAAACCACACATTGAAGGATTGAACTGTCCTAGTCCTACATCTGATGGAGTTTTCTTTGGATTTGCCGAAGGGTGGGGTAGGCTGCCAGTTGGTCTGCAGTATAATGTAATTTTTTAAATGTCTGAATGCCTCCTAAAACCGACCTATGGGAAATTTATCTGTCTAGCCTGCTAGCTATCCTGCCTCAATTATTCATCATTTAGAGATTTTTCAATCCCATAATTATATGGGATGCTAATGAATGAAGGTCCGTTTTCTGTAGTTTCTTCCGAGTGGGCGTAGTCCTGCCTAGCCAGAGATTGAAAATCTCTCTGACTTGAGGCATCCAGCTTTGTTTCAGCAGTGGCTTCGTTTGCAGGCACTGGCTGGAATTCTTGCAAGACCATTGTGTGGGCATGAAATTGCTGGATTCTGACTTAATAAAAGGAATAAATAAGGGAAATACCTTCTTTTTCAAGAAGTAGAACAATTAAGCGAAGCCAGGCATACATTTTGACAATTTTAGGTGGTGGCTGATCACTTTCTTGTACAAAAGAGACTAGGCCTGAGGTTACTAGCATAACTTAAATGATTAAATTTTTGTGGCTTTATTAGTACCAGTGTTTGAAGTTTTTAATGTATTTCTGGACTACAGTGGCAGCCTGATAGATTGTTTTAGACTACAATATGAACCAGGTACTCAAGTGAATTTTATATAAAATGTGAAGAGGAATCCAAAAATGTTTGGAGACTTGCATTTAGAAAAGACTTTATTATGTCTAGATTGTTTATAGAATTTTTCTTATACATTTTTTCCATAAATCTTCCACATACCATCTTTGACACGCTTATACATTTTTTTTTTTTTGAGTTGGAGTCTCACTCTGTCACCCAGACTGGAGTGCAGTGGCCGCTCCCGGCCACCGCAGCCTCTACCTGCTGGGCTCCGGCGATCCTTCCGCCTCAGCCTTTCAAGTAGCTGGAACTACAGGCGCGCACTACCATGCCCGGCTAGCTTATACATTTTTTGACATGTTTGAACCTTCTACTTTTGTTCTATACTTTTTTATTTTTAGATAACTATTTACTCCATTATAGGACAGAAATTTACCATATAAGATCCTTTTTTAGATAAAATTATTTTTTTCTTAAATCCTTTTTTTTTTTTACAAAAACCACATTTGTACACCAGCAACCTTTTTATATGTTTCCTTTGCTTTTTGTTTTCCCTCTTTTTACCTTTTTATAGATAACCTTTTATAATCATAATTTGAATTAACCTTTTAGTAGTTTCTGATTAGAGATTAGGTAAATCATTCAACTCTTAGAACACCTTCAACTTCCATTAGAGAGCAGGTGTCAGGAGAAAGAGGTTCAGTATGAGCATAAGGGCTAAAAACTTAGCCAGAGTATTAATCAAGAAATTAATTTGGACCCCAGCTACATCCATACAGACCCAAGGATTCTCTGGGGTGATGACAAACAGAGCGCTGGGCTGGGATGTGGCCCCCCTCACTGGGCCCCTTCAGTCAATGGCCACCATCACTGAGCTAGATGTTCCCCCCCTCTTTGGGAGAGGCTGCACTGGCTCTTCCAGTGGCCTTTTAGTCCGCATGTTGGACAAGGTCCTGGGGGCTTAGGCCAGCAAGAACAATTTCAAGTGCCCAGGTTGACCACTTTCATAGCAACTGACATCACTCCCTTTAGCAGGTCTATTCTTACCAGGTCTCTTTTGGGTGGCTGGAGCTTTGCCATTAGTGGCAACTGCCAATAGATTTGTTTACTTTTCATCTCGTTGGTGCCCATTCTGGAGTCCTTTTCTTTCTTCCTTAATGTCTCAGTTGCTAAGAACTTCAGAAGTTTTCTGTAATTGGGAGTTTGGCATTCATAGTCCTGAGCCAAGCCTCTAGAGTTGGGTATTTAATATCTTATCGGATATAATTTTGTTTGCAAAATAGCGAAATAAATTTTAAAAATGCCTCTACATACGGAATGTTTGACCATTTTCCTTCATATCTACAAAGTTAACTTAATTGCCAGATGATATTAAAGCAAAGTCTTGTTTCTTTTCAAACCTCATTATCTGCTAACTTCTAGTGAGTCCAAATTTGATTTTGATAATGTACCAATTTTTTTTAACCACAAAGTTCCAATTTGCTCTAATTATTTAAAATCTGTCCCATTGGGTGTCTGAGGGTGCAGACTATTACACATTTTTTTATTCATGTTTTTTTGAAAACCCAGAATTTGCCTTTGAACACTTGCTATTTATTATGCCTAGTATTTCACCTGTCCCTCAGGAGAAGTACCGAGCTTAGCAAGGTAACTTAATCAGGTGGGAATGGCCAGTTTCTATGACTCATTATGGTCCTGCAAAGTATTTAGCACTTGAAATGTGGATTCAGGTCCACTGAGTGTCTGATCAAGCCTGGGGCCTCCAGGAACCCACAAAGTTCTTTATGACTAGAGTGGTGAGGTCCCTATAAGTCTTGTAAGAGGTGTGCTAGTCAGGCATAGCCAAAAAAAAAAAAAAAGAAAAGAAAAAGCAGTAGTGTTATCTAGCACTACATTTTAAAGTAGGGACTTAGCATACATTACACGCCTCTAAGAGACTTCCCAACAGTTTTATAGGGGCAAGTAGTTGATTATAATCTTAGGCAAAGCCTAAACCTTTAGAAACAGGCTCACTTTTAACTAACCTGGCTTCTAGCATTTGAAAACAAGAACAGTCTATTCAGTCCCTTAGTTGCCAGAGAGAGATGACAAAATTATTTCCTCCAAGGTTAGCATCAACTTGCACTGAGTTAACAAAAGGCTAAGTAGCATAGAGATTTACATGTTTCTTTACTGGTGGATTAGAATGAACTCCTTCAGAATACATGAAGGAGAACACAGGCTAAGGAAGGAAGAGGGTGTGGTCCCAGGAAAGAATTTAAGATAACCGGTAACATTTTACATACATGGCAGACAACTTTCGCACATCCTTGACAACAAAAGACAGGAATTTTAACAGTGTCCACAGGTTGGAAGAAACAAGATATAGGAAACCAGCCAGAGTAGGTTTACATTAGAGGATAGTATAGACATGAGATAGAACTGGCAAGCAATTCCTAACTCTGGACAGCAGTTAGGTGTTCTGGGTCAAAATGTGCTGCTTGTGGAGGGAACTCCTGTCAACTATGACCCTGCCAGTCATCTCCCTGCCTCTTATATGTTTCAGTTTTCCTTTTGGATGCTGAGAACACTCAAGGATCCATGGAGCGCTGGGTGACCAGTTCTTATGTGCACCCCCCAGATGGGGCAGACCTCAGGAACACTAAGAGACCCTTTCAGCTTCCAGGTGATCTGCCTCTAGGACCTTTTCCAACCCTCCGATCACCGTTTCCAGGATCTGGCATGGATTCAGGTCCACTGAGCATCTGATCAAGTCTGGGGCCTCCCGGAACCCACAGAGTCCTTTATGACTAGAGTGGAGAGGCCCCTATGAGGTCCTTACATGTCATGGGAGTTGCTTCCTGATACCTTCACAAGTCCCTCAGTCACCTAAGGGAGTCTGTTTGCACAGACTGAAGGGAAGAGTGCCTCTTATCTGCATCCCAGACCGAGTCTGGGTTCATAAGGGTAGAATTTCCTATTCTCCTGGGGACTTTTGATGCCTACCTAAATACAACACAAATAAAGGGAGACAGTAACACCTAGAAAAACATAAAATGACATAAAGAAACATGCGCTACTTAAGTTTTTAAAATATGACATGTCCCATTAAACAAAGCATAATAAGCCAGTCAACTTTTTAGCAAATTCAAAGATGGCACACACGCACAAATAAGGGAATGAGGGGTATGGGAAACATCTGTTTCAATCTCCTCTAGCCATACTCCTCACAGAGATATTTCAGACACCTCTTAGCAATTGGCAGGTTGGTACAAACCCCCAACCCGGACCAACACTATGTGGAACCCTTCCACTGTCCATCTTATTCACATGCAATCACACAGCACATTCTTTAACCTTCCACCCTAATCCTAGGAGTCAACGGGTTCATCTCTAGACAGTGTTTCCTTCCATTTTTCAGCCTTTTCTTTCAGGCTGGAGACTACCAGCCGACTCCAGGAGGTGATCAAGCTCCCCTTCTGCCATCTACTGGCAGGTCTATGCAAAGGCTCTTGTTCCCACCCTTTGGGTTGGGCAGTGCTCCTCACACCAGTTCCTGCGCCTCTTTTGGGCTCCTGTGCTTTCAAGGTCTGAGACTCAGTGCACCAGGAGGGGCTTCCCTCCTACGAATCAAAAGGTTCGCTGTGCACCAGGTGAGATTGCCTCTCCTGTTGCCCCAGGGATCGTACCCCAATGACAAAGGAGGTGGAACACACCGTCTCTGAATTCTCCCTTCCTGGTCAACGCACCAAGAAATGTTGTGGGAAAAACAGAGAGACCATGACACCAAGGTTATTTTAGGAAGTAGCAGTTTATTAGTGCTGGCATAACTCAGCGGGCTAATGCTCCAAGGCTGAGCAACTCGGAGAAAGAGGAGAGGAGTTTTATCTGTTAGTTTAGGTAAGGGAGGGGGTCGGGTCATATGGCTATACATTTTTCTTTGGAATTTGCAAGGTGGTATTTAGCAAAACCAGATTTTCAAAGAACACATTGTCTCCAGGGTATACATGACAAGCAAGGGTTGTAAACCGATCACTTCACAAAGAGAGGATGTGGGTTAGGTAAGGTTGTGAATGCATTACTATCTTGCATTTTCAGGAAAGGGACCCTTGGCTATTTGGTTTTCTCAAGCCCCATGTCTAGCAGCTCTGGAGCTTGCCAGTTGATTTTTAAAAGGAATGATTTTAACTGTTTTCAGCCCCTCTCTGCCACACTAACATTAACTGTTCATGAAATTGTTCAAATATACATTCATACTGTATACTAATATGCAGCAGTTATAAAGAAACCCCTGCCGAGTACAGTGGTAAGTACCTGTATTCCCAGCAACTGGAGAAGCTGAAGCAGGAAGATCACTTGAGCCCAGGAATTTGAGTCTAGCTTGGGCACCATAGAGAAATCCTGTCTCTAAAAAAAAAAAAGGAAGAAAGAAAAGAAAAGGAAAAAAGAGGTAGAAGGAGCCCCAATACTATTAAGTAAAAAAAAAAATTGTAAAAAAGTATATCACTTATGTATAAAACCAAAACACATTATACATTTTTGTATATGTTTGTGTGTTATGGGTTGAATTATGTCTCCCAAAAACGTGAAGTCCTGACCCCTAATGATATGAAGACCTGCTATTATCTGTCCATATTGCCACAACCCCTAGAGAAAGGCATGGTGAGTGCTCCTGCACATACCCACATTCCTGAGAGCTTCCCCTTATCTCCTATGCATCCCAGTAAGCAACTTCAAAGAATTCTTAACTCTCTCACCGTGTGTCTGCACACAGTGGCTCCTTTACCTTCCAGCATGAATGGAAGTTTCTTGAGGTCCTCATTAGGAGCAGATGCTGGTGCCTTGACTTTTGTACAGCCTGCAGAAACATGAGCCAAATAAATCCCCTTTCTTTATAAATCACCCTGCCTCAAATATTTCTTTATAGCAATACAAAATGGACCCAAACATTGTGACTTCCTGCTCCCACCAAGACCCAGTAAGGTACATCCTCTCCGGGGACTGGGACTGCTGGGACTTCCAAAGATCCATTTTCAACAAGGGGAGTGAGGCAGGGTAGCTAGCACAGGTTAGACATAGAGACATAAATTTCCCATAGGCAGGTTTTAGGGAGTAGTGTTCAGACATTTTTAAAATTACATTTTACTGCAGGCCAAGCTGGTAGTCCACCCCATCCCCCACCCCCCACCAAACCAGGGAAATCAAAAGAAAATTCCCTCAGATGCAAGACTAGGATAGCCCAACCTTTCAATTCATGGTTTAGTATAACAATCACTAAGAAACTTTCAGATTCCCTGTTGAAGGCGAAAAGCCAAAGACCACCCCTTAACTGACCAAAGTCACAGAAATAATAATAAGACCACCTTTTAGTTAAGGAACTTATGGATTGGAAATATCTGACAAGTCTCCCACAAAAGACAATGTGGTCAGGAAAAGACCACCCGTCCCTTCTCTCCTCCCATCGAGCCCAGAGATGTCAGTCTCCAGCATGGCCGTCTCTAGGCTCCACTTTCTTTAGCATATAGTTGTTGTGAAGGTATATTCAAGTTTATTGTAAAGAGCAAAGGTGGTGTCTTTCACCCATGGCAGCTCTGACATGTCACTCTTTTCTCCCTTCTTTCTCTAATAAACTTTGTTTGTAAACTTTACTGACCTCTCTAAAATTCATTTTAGAAACAAGGTGAAGAATCCACAGGTTTTGCACCACACTTTGCCTGGCATCGGGTAGCATCTGGATACTGTGTGGGTCTTGACAGGGAACAAAACAGGTTATGAAATCCTTTTGTCCAACCTTGACTTTGGTAGGTTCTTAAAACAGTGAGTACATGTAGCAGACACTGCTGGCTGTCCACACAGCAGCCTCTTCTTTCTTCCTTGCCCTCCTGGTCCACAGGCTCAGAGAAAATGATTAGAGTCCCAGCTCCATCTCAGCCCAATCTGATTGGCTGAACCAGTCCTGGTGGTCTGTTATTCTTGTCCATGACTGGTTTGTGGATGGGCATGTGATACAATTCTGGCCAATGAGATGCACAGGAACATCTGGGGGGATTGTTTCTTTTTCTTTTTCTTTTGAATTAAGGTCTCACTCAGTTACCCAGGTTCATGTGCAATGGCATGATCATGGCTCACTGCGGCCTCAACCTCCTGGGCTCAGGTGATCCTCCAGCCTCAGCCTCTCAGGCAACTGAGACTCCAGGTGTGTGCTACCATGCCTGGCTAATTTTTTTTTCCCAATATTCCACTTTCAATAATGAGTAGAAATGCCAGAGAACAATAAGGAAACAGAGGACTACAGGTGAGGCTGAGGTGGAAAGATCCGAGCCCAGGAGGTCGAGGCTCTAAACCATGATCGTGCACTCCAGCCTGTGGGTTTCTCTAACATGTTGTGTCTCATCACATTCCAGGGCTTGTTCCTTTGCTCCAAACACACGATCGGGTCTGGCTTAGAGACAGCAAGGCCCAGGGAAACCAGGATTCTGTGGTTCTCCATCATCACATTCCTGTACAAAATCTGCTGAGCAGGGTCCATATATTTCCACTCCTCCAGAGAGAATTCTATGGCCACATCCTTGAATGTCAACAGCCCCATCTTCCACCTTCTGGATGTCCCAGCGTCCTCCCTATGGATTCCCAGGACCTGAAGCTCACAGGGCGACAGAGCCTGCAGCAGAGACACCACAGACACCTGGAGAGCAGGACAGAGCAGCAAGACTACCGAGGCTAATTTTTTTTATTTTTATTTTTGTAGAGATGAGATCTTGCTATGTTGCTCAGGTTGGTCTCAAACTCCTGCAAACTCAGGCAATCCTTCTGCCTTGGCCTCCTAAAGTGCTGGGATTATAGGTGCAAGCCTCCATACCTGGTTTCTTGATTTTGAAACTCATAGTGAGTCTTTCCCAACTTGCTAATGTGGGAGGTGGGGCAAGGCCACATGCTAAGGATGGCCAAGGGGTAAAGAATTCTTTCTTCCCCACCACCCCAGATACTATTTTTTTATTTATTTAATTTATTTTTTTGAGTTGGAGTCTCACTCAGTCACCCAGAGTAGTCGGAATTACAGGCACGCGCTACCACGCCCAGCTGATTTTTTATTTATTGTAGAGATGAGGTCTTGCTGCCCAGGTGGGTCTCGAACC
>NW_007247774.1:70067-79404 GCF_000164805.1 Carlito syrichta | reverse complement strand
CACTCACCTCAGCCTCCCAAAGGCGTGGGATTACAGGCTGAGCCACCGAGCCCGGTGATACTATTTTTTTAAATTGTAGACTGACCACTTATAATTGTATAAATTCATCAGGTACAAAGTGATGTCATGATTTTTGAATCTTGATGACACCAAATTGAGCTGCTAAAGTAGCTGACACTAGAGTTGCCCTGTCCAGGGACTACTGGTGATGTGGGATGATAAAGCCTCCTTGTTTAGGCTGTTTGAATTGGGTTTCCTGCTACCCATGGCTGCGAACATCCCAACAGATGCGAGAAGAGACCATACTCAACTACCAAATCCAAACCCAAAAATGCTTTTATTCTCTCCTCAAGAATCAGTGGGAGCTGGGCTTGGTGGCTCAGCCTGTAATCCCACGCCTTTGGGAGGCTGAGGTGAGTGAATTGCCTGAGTCCATGGGTTCGAGACCCGTCTGGGCAGTAAGACCTCATCTCTACAATAAATCAAAAAATCAGCCGGGCGTAGTAGAGCGTGCCTGTAATTCCGGCTACTTGGAAGGCTCAGGCGGAAGGACCGCCGGAGCCCAGCAGGTCGAGGCTGCGGTGGCAGGGAGGGGCCACTGCACTCCAGTCTGGGCGATGGAGTGAGACTCCAAATCAAAAAAAAAAAAAAAAAAAAAAGAATCAGTGGGTATTTGCTATTTTGTGCATTGCTGTGTTCCCTTAGCGCCCCCTTGCTCCTGCCCTGGTAATGTTGTGCCCCCTCTTAGCTAATTACTGGAAACTGATCAGGGAGACTCTTGGAGCCTTTCTCACCTTAGTTCTCACCAAGCAGGGAGGAGGGTGGAAGGTACAGATTTCGAATTTGCCCTCCCCTAAGTGAAGAAAGTCAACATATAGTTCCAAGTCACAAGCCAACAGCAGGAATGAAGCAGACACACTGGAAATACGGAGCTCAAGCTGCCTGTGGCTGAAAGCTGCAATCCCTTGCCAAGCCCTGGCTCTGCCACCGGCTCCTGTGACCCAGACAAGTCATTTCCTGTCACTCTGGCCCTTGGCTCCTCACATGTAAACACTGGGGTTGAATGGACCTTTTCCAGTTGGCATGGTTATATCTGTTCCACTGGAAACAATGTCCCCAGTGAGCCAACCAGGAGCAAGCCTTGCATGCCCTAGACTCATTCAGCCTCAGGGACTGGGGGTGCCAGCTCCCCCAGCATAACCCAAGGTCACCGATGTCAAATCTGTGACATCAGAACCCATTTGTTGGCTGAAAGGACCCATGCTTCTTGGTCTCTCTCAAGCTGTAACAAAGTGGTTATCTGAAAGGGCAGAGAGGCTGGGTAACCATAGGACCAGCTCAAACTGGGCTTACTCTGTTAATAACAGAATGTCGGGTTATATTATAGGCATAACAAAACCAAAACTGCAAGTCCCATAGCATGAGCATGTGTAATAGAAAAAGCTTTGACTTCTAACAAAAGCTGGAGCCAATGAATCCTCCCTGAAAGACGGTGGCGCGCAGTGAGACTCAACACCCGTTAAGGCATGGAAGCAGGGGTGTGGCAGGTTTTATAGAAATTTAAAGTGTAGCCACCGCGCTCACCCCCATTAAATCTCTTGGCCTTAAAGGGTGTTGAGTCTCACTGTGCGCCACCGTCTTTCACTCCCCATGGAACCAAGACCAGGACATGACCAGACCTAGACACTGCAACTCTTTCAAAAGTGAGGAGTTCATGGGCCCAGAAGATCCAGGCCTAAAGTCTGCATCAACATACCTTACCATAAATCAGCCAGGCGTGGTGTCTCATGCCTATAATCCCAGCACTTTGGGAGGCTGAGGTGGGAAGACTGCTTGAGCCCAGGGGTTCAAGACCAGCCTGGACAACATAGTAAGACCCCGTATCTACAAAAAAAAAACTAAGGCAGGGATGGTGGTGTGTGTCTGTAGTTCTAGCTTCTCGAGAAGCTGAGATGAAAAAATCGCCTGAGCCTTGGAGATCGAAACTGTGGTGAGCTGTGATTGTGCCACTGCACTCCAGCCTGGGCAACACAGCGAGACAAAACAAAACAAACATACCTTACCATAAATGGTCAGATCTGAAGCCTTTCAATCAGACCCTGCCAAGCCAACATTCCTGAATCCTTGTTCTCTAACCCCTTAAAACTTACCCCAGACCCCAAATCAGAGAGGCATATTTGAGCTTCACCTCCTATCTCCTTGCTGGTTAGCCTCACAATAAAGCCATTCTTTTCTCAAAAGTCAGTGCTGCTGGGCACAGTGGCTCAGGCCTATAATCCTAGCACTTTGGGAGCCCAAGGTGAGAGTATTGCCTGAACCTATGGTTTTGAGACCAGCCTGGGCAACTTGGTGAGACCTCATCTCTACAATAAATCAAAAAAGTTAGTTGAGCATGGTAGTGCACACCTGTAGTTCCAGCTACTTGGAAGGCTGAGCTGGAAGGATCACCTGAGCCCAGCAAGTCAAGGCTGCGGTGGCTGTGAGCGTGCCACTGTACTCCAGTCTGGGCGACAGCATGAGACTCCAACTTAAAAAAGTCAGTGCCATAGCACTGGCTTCTATGCACATCATGAAGTGAGTCCATTTGCTTGGTAATGGCTGGAGTGAGAGTCCCTTCTCTAATTACTTGCCCAGCATCTACAAAGCCAACCCTGCCCCTTGGTGGTCCTGCCCACATACCTCCCAGGGTACACACTCTCTGCTCAGCTAACTCACCCAAGCCCCCGTGCCCAGCACTGAGAGTCCTCCGGGCTCCCTGCTAGGCTGGCACTGGCCTCAGCCTTGGTATCCTGGGTTCTAGCCTCCTCCTGCACTCAAGGATGCCCTGGCCTGACCTGAGCCCAGCTCTTCTGGTTTCCAGTATGTGGCTACATCCTGGCCTCCTTCTGGCTGCCTGTTTTGCTCCTGATTGTTAACAAGGACTGTCTCTGTATGGATTAAATGTTTATGTTCCCCCAGAAGGTACCAGAATATTTTGCCCCAGCATATACCTCTTTGGCATTTTTTTTTTTTGAGTTGGAGTCTCACTCTGTTGTCCAGGCTGGAGTGCAGTGGCACACTCACAGCCAACCCAGTGTCAACTTGCTAGGCTCCAGCGAGCCCTCCTCGGCCTTCCAAGAAGCCGGAACTACAGGCACACGCTACCATGCCCGGCTAATTTTTTATTAATTGTAGAGATGCGGTCTCGCCAAGTTGCCAGGTCTGTCTTGAACACATGGACTCAGGCAATCCTCTTGCTCAGGCCTCCCAAAGTGCTAAGATTACAGGCTGAGCCACCAAACCCAGCCTCTTTGGCTTATCTGTCTTTGGCCACTAAGAAGGGCTGAAAACACAATGACTTTGAAGAGCTGCCTTTTAAGAGGGAGATTTGCATCTTTAGAGAAAAATCTGCATTAGTGAAATAAACAGCCCTGCTTTCTCTGAGGTGCCCTTATCTGGATCTAGGGAAGATTAATTCACAGGAAAAAAGAGACTAAAATCTGACACTCCTAAAGGTCTGACAGAGAAATTTTTCAGTACAGATTACCATCTGTTCTTCCTAAGGACAACTCCGAAATTACCTGGGATACTTTCAAGTGCATAACAAGACAACCTTTGCTTGACATGATTTCCTCTCTTCATTTTCCCAAAACTTGTGACACCACTTCTCCCCTAGAAGCCCCCAGCCCCTGTTCTTTCTGTAACCTCAGGCTGGTATACAAACTTCAGTGATATGGCCCCTCCTTTAAATCTGTCTTTTTTTTTTTGAGTTGGAGTCTCACTCGGCCACCCGAACTGGAATGCAGTGGCCACTCCCGGCCACTGCAGCCTTGACCTGCTGGGCTCCGGCGATCTTTCCACCTCAGCCTTCCAAGTAGCTGGAACTACAGGTGTGCGCTACCATGCCCGGCTAATTTTTGATTTATCATAGAGAGGAGGTCTCGCTAAGTTGTCCAGGTGGATCTTGAACCCGGGGTCTCAGGCAATCCACTCACCTCAGCCTCCCAAAGCGCTGGGATTACAGACTGAGCCACCGAGCCCGGTTTAAATCTGTCTTTTGTTACAGAGGTGTCCCAGCTAAAAACTTACAAGGGTTGAGAAGATAAATTATGTATATTTTCTTCCCCTTCAACTCCAAATTCACATGTTGAATTGTGGCAGAAAGGGGACTGGTAGCAGTTGAAAGATGGTGGTGCACAGTGAGACTCAACACCTGTTAAGGCCAAGAGATTTAATGGGTCCAACGCCGTGGGCTGCAGGACCTGAGGGTCAGGCTGTAGCCCCGAGGAAGGGCGCGGCAGCCTTTGTAGGGGCTTAGGGCAACCTGTCAGTCGTTTCTAGGTCGGCTGGCAGAACTTCATTTAGGTTGGTGGATTTTTCGCGGGTGCAGGAAAGGGTGTGGAGGAAGAACCCGGAAGGCACTGTTTCAGTCACCATTTCAGTTTGCTGAGTCGCCATTTTGGTGGGGGCCGGGTTTAGGTCCCTTTCCAGGAAAGGGAGGGGACTTGGCTTTACTTGTGGCAGGCAGTGGCCCTTCAGCAGTTAAAGGTATTTCCTTTGAAAGTCAAGTGGCAAGTTCTAAAGACCGCCAGGCCGGTTTTGTTTGCAAAAGCCAAAGGCTTTCATGGAGATGCAAAAGAGTACCTAATTCACAACCTTACCCAACTGCTCTTCTTAATCAGTTTACAGCCCCTACTCACCCTGCATTTCCTGGAGACCATTTGTTCTTTGAAAGATCTGATTTTGCTGAGCACAACCTTGTAAATTCCAAAGAAAATGTGTAATCGCTCAACAGGACCCCCCTCCCTTACCTAAACAAAAGTATAAGACCCCTCTTCTCCCGTTCTGGGGGGCTCAGCCTGGGAGCAGTAGCCCTCAGTCCGCCGGTGAATTAAAGTTGTCACTTCCTATTATAATAGTCTCGGTGTCATGACCTCTCTGTCTTCCCACTACACAATCTCCAAATCCCCGTATGACTGTATTTGGACATCAGGCTTATACAGAAGTAAGGTTAAGTGAGGTCATAAAGGAAGGCCCTGATCCCATAGGGTTGGTGTCCTTATGAGAAGAGACACCAGAAAGCTTTTTCACTCACACTCTCTCCATGAGCATGCTCTGAGGAAAGGCATGTGAGGGCACAGCGAAAAGGCAGCTATCTACGAGCCAGGAAGCACGCCCTCACAGAACCCAGTGGCTGGCACCCTGATCTCAGACACCAGCTTCCAGAACTGCTTTCTAATCCTCTACCCTTTGGAGTTGACTTGGTCCTGTCTGGGGTTTAAGCCCAGGGCAATGATGGGCTGCTCCTTAAGGAGCCCTCCCAACCTGTAACCTTTCTCTCCCCCCTCCTTCTCTCCCAGCCCAGAGAATGTGTGTCTCCTCCACAGCAAGGCGGCTTCTCTAGTCCACAGGGCAAGAATAAGCTTCATTTATTCCTCTTTGCATTTCTGCTCTTAGGGTGCCAGTCAGCGGACAAGAGCCAAAGCCCTAGTTTGGGTAGGGTGTGTAGTGGGGTAAAGAAAAAAACAGCCGGGTTCAGTTGCTCAGCCTGTAATCCTGCACTTTGGGAGGCTGAGGTGAGTGGATTGCCTGAGCCCGCGGGTTCGAGACCCGCCTGGGCAACTTGGCGAGATCGCATCTCTACAATAATTCAAAAAATTAGCCAGGCATGGTAGTGTGCGCCTGTAGTTCCAGCAACTTGGAAGACTGAGGCGGAAGGATCACCGGAACCCAGCAGGTTGAGACTGCGGTGGCCAGGAGCAGCCACTGCACTCCAGTCTGGGCGACAGAGTGAGACTCCAACTCAAAAAAAAAAAAAAAGTTCATATGAGGTGGGCAAATCTTTGTAAATATTAGTTTAATGAAAATAGTTGTGTCTTCTGAGTTATCAGTGTTATGTATAATATGAGCAGATATTTTTATTCTACTTGGGTTTACTAGTTAAATAAGCTAATAATTTATCCACTGGGTGTTAAGAATATATAAATTATTAATTGAATATGAGAACGAATGTACAATAAAATGCAGTAAAAGTGAGTGAACTGCTTGATGTCCATTACTTCATTTATGTCAAACACACTAGTAAAGCAAAAACCGCAGGTATTTAATGTCTTAGGTTTTTGCTTTGTGATGCTTGCCTAGCATAAATGTGCTGTAAAAACAGTTAACAGGGAAATAACTTGAGATAATGGCTAGCTTTGTTTAATGCTATACCATGTCTGCCTAAAAACAGTTTCCAAAATCTTTTTGGTAACTTACAACCTTGGAGTTACGCTAAGTTAAATGAAGTAATAGGAATTCATTAAATGTCTAGATCATTTCTAAGTAAAATAAACTACTAAAACATTTATTGCTAAGCATAAGTTTAAGTTTATATACTCTTGGGTTCTTCTTTTTACATGATATAGAATGATAAATATATTTAGGTATGTTAATAAACATTTTTTACACATTATATCTCTGGAAACTGTGAAATAGTATATTCATAAATTATATCTAGGCTAGGTACAGTAGTTCATACCTGTAATCTCAGAACTTTGGAAGACAGAGGCAGGAAGATTGCTTGACCCCAGAAGTTTTGAGAACAACCTAGGCAATAAAGCAAGACCTCGTCACTACAAAAAAAATCAAAAAATTAGCCAGGCTTTGTGGTATGCACCTGTAGTGCCAGCTATAAGGGAAACTGAGATAGAAGGATTTCCTGAGCCCAGGAAGTTGAGGCTGCAGTGAGCCATAATTGTGCAGTCTTGATCTCCTAGGCTCAGGTGATCCTCCCACCTCAGCCTTCTGATTAGCTGGGAATACAGGCATGTGCCACCATGCCCAGCTTATCTTTTAATTTTTTTGTGGTGATGAGGTCTCGCTATGTTGCCCAGGCTAATCTCGAACTGATGGCCTCAAGCAATCCTCCTGCCTTGGCCTCCCAAAGTATCCCCCAAAGAGGGCTTCTAGAAAATCTCAAAGAATTGGTTCTCTAACCTTATAAAAAAAAGATAAGAATAAGTTGGTTTATTTGATATGTTTAATTGCATGAAAAGTTATTGTCAAGAAGGGATGCTTACGTTTTCTTATGTTTTATTTAGTGGTAAGAGTAAATGTTATTAATATAGGTATTTCAGAAATTGTATAGTTTATGAAATTTATTAATACTTGCTGTCTATTGTATGTCCAGTATAATGCTATCAGACATAATTTTGGTTATTATTTTTGTTGTGTATCACAGAAACAGCCAAATCTCCTTGTCAAATAAGTTCCCATCACATCTTTAAAAGCTCATGGGTTCATAAAACTGCTAATACAAGATCAAACTAAACAAGAATTCCATGGGAATTACTAAATGAACTTACAGAGGATGATTATAGTTTTGTTTAGAACATTACTGTTCTTAAATGTTCTTTTTTTCCACATATGAAGAATCCCCTTTTCCTTTATCTTCCAAGTTATCTGTAACTCAGAACAATTTAATAGATCATGCCATTGTAAACAAAAAATGAAATATTTTTTCTTCTCTTCCTGATCCTTCCAAAACTTGGAAACTCTTATTAAGCATTTTTATTTTCATAGTAATATAATTATTTGCATAATTTTAATAAGAATATGTTCTCCTTATAAAAGGATAGAGTTAGAAGCACTGGTTATTTTATCAAGACTTTGACTGGAATGTCATATTTGAGAATAAACCATAGCACCAGTAATGACTAGACAGTTTTAAGAAACTAAAGTTGATTTTGTGGAGCCAATACTTACAAAACCCCTTGGAAATGCCCACCTGTACCTGGCATTCCCAGGGCACTTCTTAGCAGACTCAGGAAAGTTAGAATATTTTGAAAACCCCAAGATATTTGGAATTTACCCAAATCTATGGGTACTGCAGTAAATATCTGGTGGTGAGTTCTTGGCTCGACTTCTTAGTCTCAAGAGGACTTTCAAAGTCAAATCTGAGATTCCTTATGCAAAGTTCCAGCAAAGCAAATTCAAAAAGACCTATGTGGTTAACTACCACTTTTACTGCACTTGTATAAACAATCAAGCTGAATCCAATGAAACCAGATATTTTATAAACAAGAATTGAGATGGTCTGTGGAACACATGGATGCTTTCTCTTGCCACCAATAAGAGTTAAGAGGCTGGGAACTGGGAAGAAAGAGGTTTATTTCTGAATTCAGAATTCAAGGAGTCAGAACTTAGCTCCTCTAAGTCTGCTCGTCTTCTTGGATTTTATAAGCACAAATGTTAAGGTGTGCTACAGATTAATATCAAACTACAACATTTTATTTATTTATTTATTATTTTTTATTTTTTTGAGTTGGAGTCTCACTCTGTCGCCCACACTGGAGTGCAGTGGCACACTCACGGCCACCACAGCCTCGACCTGCTGGGCTCTGGCAATTCTTCCACCTCAATCTTCCAAGTAGCTGAAACTACAGGTGTGCACTACCACACCTGGTTAATTTTTGATTTATTGTAGAGATGAGGTCTTGCCAAGTTGCCTGGGTGGGTCTTGAACCCGCAGACTCAGGCAATCCACTTGCTTTGGCCTCCCAAAGTGCTGGGATTACAGGCTGAGCCACCAAGCCCGGCCAAGCTACAACATTTTAGAATGTTCTCATGACATCTGCATTCTGTTACTCTGACGTTCATTGCCTATACATTTCTGTAACAGCCCAAGCTTCGTGGCTTTGTTATTAAAGACAAAGGAATGTTTTCTAGAGTTTAGTAACTTTTTAATAGTTTACATAGAGTACATGAGAAAGATCAGGTTAATTTCTTTGCCATTGTAAAAAAAACTATGAATTGTTGAAAACAAAATCAGTGAACATTAAAATAAGTTTGGCTTAACACAAGTAAATCAGGCCTAAGAGTACGTTGTTAAGTACTACCTTTGGGTTTAGCAGGAAGCTGGATTTATATTGTTAGGAACCAAATCGTCTGTAATTCATGATTACATTAACATTGTGAAAATTACAGATTATCCTTCGAATTTTAATTATCCAATATTCATTTTGCCTATCAGAAATTCTCACAGACTGCAGGTAGAATCTCTCCTAAGTTGGATGCTTGTCATTCTTTAGACTAGCAAAGGATTTGAACTGGGGGGGTGGGGCAGCCTTACTTATCAGAATCAAAATGGGGGTGATTGTGGACAGAAATTTCATGTTTCGATGGAAAACTCTGGTGTATCCTAGTAGGTCACTTGTAAATTTCACCAGTCCTTATCAAATTCTCAATCCTTCTAGTTTCTCCAATATCTGGTTACAAGTCTCCAAACTAATATTTCCAATTTTTCTCCTACTGCTCAACGTGGAATTTCTGAAAACCCAAACTGTTCCTTTTTTTTTTTTTTTTTTGAGGGGGAGTC
>NW_007247774.1:65914-70047 GCF_000164805.1 Carlito syrichta | reverse complement strand
GAGGTGGAGTCTCACTCTGTCACCCAGGCTGGAGTGCAGTGGCACACTCACGGCCACCCCCAGCATCAACCTGCTGGGCTCTGGCAATTCTTCCACCTCAGTCTTCCATGTAGCCAGAACTATAGGAATGTGCTATCATGCTTGGCTAATTTTTGATTTATTGTAGAGATGAGGTCTTGCTAATCGCCCGGACTGGTCTCAAACTCACAGGGTCAGGTAATTCACTCACCTCGACCTCCCAAAGTGCTGGGATAACAGACTGAGCCACCAAGCCCGACCAGAACTTCTTTTTTCTAAGCCCCACAAGCTGAAACTGGGTTACTTGATACAAACATTAAAAATATCACCTTTGTTCCTGCTGCTGGGTGATGGCCACTCAGAAATTTCACCGAAACACCCAGTACTATTGCCAAAGATGTTCAAACTACAAGTCAGGAAATTTATCAGATCACCACTGTTAGTTTCACCTCACCAACTAAAGGTGCTTTGATGTCACATCTAGAAATCTTGACTTTTGGCCATTTGGACTCACAAACTGAGTTTCCAACTATTAATCTTTGTATTTCTTTTATTATCCAAATACTCTCAATATCTGATAGGGTGCTTCATATTCCATCATCTACTCCCTCCAGTGGATGTCTAATCATTCTGACCTGCCTTCGGCAAGAATCCTGTTAGGTCAGTTTAAGCAGAATACCCCTTGCTCTTGATGTCTCCTTTAGTAATTTTCTTTCTTTCTTTCTTTCTTTCTTTCTTTCTTTCTTTCTTTCTTTCTTTCTTTCTTTCTTTCTTTCTTTCTTTCCAATAACTTTGATTTTGGATTACTTATTTTTACACACATGTATTTTTCTTTTCCTTTTTTTTTTTTTTGAGTCAGAGTCTCACTCTGCTGCCCAGGCTGGAGTGCAGTGGCATGCTCACGGCCACTCCAGCATTGACCTACAGAGCTCCGGCAGTTCTTCCCCCTCAACCTTCCATGTAGCCAGAACTATAGGTACGTGCTACCATTCCCGACTAATTTTTGATTTATTGTAGAGACAGGGTCTTGCCAACTTGCCCAGGCTGGTCTCAAACCCACAGGCTCAGGCAATCCACTCATTTTGGCCAAAGTACTGGGATATAGACTGAGCCACCAAGCCCTACCAGAACTGTTCTAAGCCCCACAAACTGAATCTGGGTTACTTGCTACAAAGATTAAAAACATCACCTTTGTGCCTACTGCTGGGTGATGGCCACTCAGAAATTTCACTGCAACACCCAGTACTATCGCCAAAGACGTTCAAATTACAAATCAGGAACTTTATCAGATTACCACTGTTAGTTTCACCTCACCAGCTAAAGGTGCTTGATATCACATCTAGAAATCTTCTTGACTGGTTGCCATTTGGACTCACAAACTGAGTTTCCAACTATTAACCTTTATATTTCTTTTATTATCCGAGTACCCTCAATATCTGATAGGGTCCCTCATACGCCATCATATACTCTCTCTAGGGGATGTCTAATCACACTGACCTGCCTTCAGCAAAAATTCTGTTTGGTTAGTTTAGCCAGAATCCCCCTTATTCTTGATGTCTCCTTTAGTAATTTTTTTTCTTTTTTTCTTTTTTTTTTTTTTGAGTCAAAGTCTAATTCTGTCACCCAGACTGGAGTGTAGTAGCATGCTTACAGCTACCACAGCCTCAACCTGA
Source organism: Carlito syrichta (assembly GCF_000164805.1). Lineage (NCBI taxonomy): Eukaryota > Metazoa > Chordata > Mammalia > Primates > Tarsiidae > Carlito > Carlito syrichta. Next base: position 68,356 of record NW_007247774.1, on the reverse strand, counting down.
TGGGCTCAGGTGATTCTTCTGCCTCAGCCTTTTAAGTAGCTGGAACTATAGGTATGCACCATCACACTCAGCTAATTGTTTGATTTACTGTAGAAATGAGTTCTTGCCAAGTTGCCCAGGCTGGTCTCGAACCCCTGGGCTTAGGAAATCTTCTTGCCTTGGCCTTCCAAAGTGCCTCCTTTTAGTAATTTTCTATCCACTGAACCCCACCCTGCTCCTTGACTATAAATTCCCACTTTTCCTTGTTGTATTTGGAGTTGAGTCCAATAACTTTGATTTTGGATTGCTTATTTTTATACACATATATTTTCTTTTCCTATTTTTTTTTTTGAGTCAGAGTCTCACTTTGCCACCCAGACTAGAGCGTAGTGGCATGCTCACAGCCACTGTAGCCTCAACCTGCTGAGCTCAGGTGTTCCTTCCACCTCAGCCTTCCCAGTAGCTTGAACCACAGGCATGTGCCACCACACCTGACTAATTTTTTTATTTGTTGTAGAGATGAGATCTCGCCAAGTTGTCCAGGCTGTTCTCGGACCCATGGGCTCAGGCAATCCTCTTGCCTCCGTCTTCAAAAGTGCTGAGATTATAGGCGTGAGCCACCACACCTGGCTACATGTATCTTTTTTTTTTTTTTTTGAGTTGGAGTCTCACTCAGTCACCCAGACTGCTGTGCAGTGGCCACTCCTGGCCACCGCAGCCTCGACCTGCTGGGCTCCAACGATCCTTCCGCCTCAGCCTTCCAAGTAGCTGGAACTACAGGTGCGTGCTACCACACCCAGCTAATTTTTTTTATTTATCGTAGAGAGGAGATCTCACCAAGTTGCCCACTTGGTAGACCTGCGGGCTCAGGCAATCCACTCACCTCAGCCTCCCAAGGCACAGGATTACAGGCTGAGCCACCGAGCCGGCTTACATGTATCTTTAAGATAAATAATAGCTAGTCGATCAAGTAAGAGGACTTAACAGCAACTTTGTCATACATAGTTTGCCCTACCTTTATCATGGTAATTGAGGAAAGCCCCTGTTGACTTTATTCAGAAGAGAAACAAATTTTCATTGCAAATTGGAGCAAGGTGCTCAGACTGGAAATAACTTGTCCAAAAGACCACCAGATGGCTAAATCATAGAGAGGAGAGCTTTATTGGTGATATAAGTTTGCAAGTGTTGAAAAATTTCCAGCCGTAACCAAAATGCTCTCTCTTCGAAAAGGGGAAGGGCACGTTGGGTTTTATGCCTCACAGGGCCTGTGTCACACAACGGATTCATACATATTCAGCAGGTATGGAGGGGAAAGCTATAAATATTTTTCACAGGAGTAGAGCACATGTGCAATGGGTAAACATACATGTAATATACATCCCATGTTCACTTTGGGGTGGGGTTTTAGCATTAAAATGAGGTGGAATTTGGCTCTTTATGTCAAAAGGTGAATTGTAATGAGGGACCCAAGAGACTCAAAAAAAAAAGCTATACTTACTGTAAAAGAAGCGTTCACTGTATTTTATATATCCCTGCCTCACGTTTGCTATATTTTATGAATTCTTAGTATTTTAAATCCTACCTCAGACCCTGTAGGACTAGGCATATTCCTTTGCCTGGTATTGACCGTGATTGTAAAGTTATACAATGTTTTAAGCAGTATGTGTACTTAGAACTCTTGTTAAGCTCTGTTCGTCCCAACTGGCATGCTGACTTCTTCTGCAACGGGATGTAAATGTTAAGCAAACAAGCCACTCCTGAACATTCCTTTGTTTAGATCAGCAGACTTGGTGGTGCTAGCCACCCCCTTGGTGGGCTCTGCTGGGCTCTGCGTTGTTTCAAACCTCCTGCCTGCTTGCTCAAGTTAATTTACACACAGTGCTTATCTGACATTCCACTCTGCCCGTTTAGCAGTTCCCCGTCAATCACAGGCAGCTGAGCTAGAGCCCACACAAACCAGAAAATAAACCTACCAATCTCAAGTGCCCCTGTACCCATTAAGAGAAATTACTCAGTCATGTAAAAACAAGTTTAAAGTTCTTTCTCCTCCCTCTGTAACTGTGCATAAAAACTGCTTGCTATACTGAGTCGGGGCTCTCATCCTCAAGCCGCTGTGTCGGCTTCAGTTTGTGAGCCCAGACTTGAGCCTGAATAAAGACCCTCATGTGTTTGCATCGGAGCTGGCTCTTTGTGGTCTCTCGGATTTAAAATCTTGGGTTTGACATCATGTAATCATGTAGTAGTGAACAGTCCACAGTTGGCATAACTTATAGGGCAGCTTGGTTTCACAGGTTTGTACAAGCCAAGAGATTTCATCCTTTCATAAAACTTCTATTGATAGTCCATAGGCACTGTTCTAGTTATCCGTATCCCGGCCACCAGGAAAGCAGAAAGAGAATAACCGCTTGTAAGAGTGAGCTATGGAAGTTTTACCTATCATTTCCATTTACATCTTACTGGTAA
>NW_007247774.1:54312-65894 GCF_000164805.1 Carlito syrichta | reverse complement strand
AGTTTGTGAGCCCAGACTTGAGCCTGAATAAAGACCCTCGTGTGTTTGCATTGGAGCTGGCTCTTTGTGGTCTCTCGGATTTAAAATCTTGGGTTTAATAGTAAGACACAAGGACAGTTTGCATGCAGTCTCTTCAAGCTGAGTTTGGGCTGTAAATCAGTGTTAGGATAATTTGTCTGATAGCTCCTATTGCAAGAGAGTTGAACAAGAGTATAGTTTTTCTTGCAGGAGTTTGGAAATTTGTTGTGCCAGCTGGGCCCTCACGTCATAGATACCTTTGTTCCCTTAGCCTTTGGATCCATCTTAGTTGATAAATGATGTCTATTTTGGTCTCTCGGATCACAAACCCAAATGTCCACCAATAGGTGGACAGGTAAACAAATTGTGGTATGTATATATACACTAGACTAGTACTAGACCATAAAAAAAGGAATGAACTATTGAAAAGCACAGTGTGGATGAACTCAAAATAATCATGCTGAGTGAAATAAGCCAGATGAAAAATTCTAGAAAATGCAAGCAGATCTACAGTGACAAAGAGCAGATCAGCGATTGCCTGGGAATGGGAGGTGGAAGACAGGGGAGGGGGAGGAGGAAACTCCAGGGAGTAATTGCTCTGTTCATAATCTTGATTGTGGTAATAGTTGAACAGGTATGTACGAACACAAAAATTTGTCAAAATTGCATAAGTTGATTGTATGCCAATTATACCTCAAAACTGTTTTAAAAAACCATTCAATGAGCATTTCCTGAGGGAAAGTGGCAGGAATTAGTCTGTCCATGGCCAAATCCGGTGGTGGCAGGAGGTGAAGAATCCACTCTCACACGCAGCTCTGATGCCATTCTCTACATCACAGTGCCACCCACTGGCCAGGCAAGAACTCTCGATGTCCAGCAGGCTGGGGGTTCTGGTAGGCAGCTGAGGGGCTCTGAAACCCCTGCCCAGGAGTGAATCTTCTCAACAATGCTTGGAGGCTGCTGCCCCAATCTGGGTCCCCACAGCAGCAGCAAACACAGATGCCACCAAGGCGAGATGGGTGATGCAGCTGAGTAAGGACGACAGGATGTCAGGTAGGCAGCTTGGCGGGATGGGGAACGTGGGGATAGGGGCAGCCACTACTTAGCTCCATATACTTGTTGCCGGGATTAGAGGCCACTGCTTCCAAGCCTCTTTATTTTTTAGGAAGAGATGGAAATCCAGATGTATACAGAAAGTCTTCTGGAGTGCAGTAGCACAATCACAAATCACTGCAGCTTTGAGTTCCTGGGCTCAGGCGATCCTTCCACTTCAGCTTCCCAAGTAGCTGAAACTACAGGCACATGCCACCATGCCCGGCTTATTTTTTAATTTTTGGAGAGACAAGGTCTTGCTATTTTGGCGTAGGCTGGTTTCAAACTCCTGGGCTCGAGCAATCCTCTCGACTCAGCCTCCCAGAGTGCTGGGATTATAGGCATGAACCACCATGACCGGCCTTCCAGTTATTCATTGCTTGGACTGGTGCAGACCTATTAAGACACATCCGTGGGCCAGAATCAGCCTCAGGTTGCCAGTCTGCATCCTCTGTGTGGACACCTTGAACTGTCTTCCCAGGAGCTGGCCAGTAGGTGTAAGAGGCCTTCCTCATTTTCCTTGCACAACATGGAGAGCCAAGGACTCAGGGAGCAAGATCACCCTGTGTCTATCAAAAGAGAGAGAGGCCTGAGTTTATTCTGACAGCCTGTTGCCGGAGACCAGCTCCAGCTGGGTTCAGGGTACCCCAAAGGTGGAGACAGTGTCGGCGATTGGGGGGAAGAAGAGAGAAAGAGATAGAGAAAGAAAGAGAGTGGACTCCAGTCTAGTGCAGAAGCGATGTGTGTTTTTGGGAATTACAACGGGTCTTTTATACACAAAGTCAGATGTGGGAGGGACGTCCCCCACCCACCAGAAACCTTAATCCATGAAAACTTAATCAATGATTGCCTTTAAACCCTTTTCATATGATAATCTTAAAATCCCATAACAAAGGATAACCTAATCCGTGACTGATATATTCTATAAACCTTTTTCATCCTAAGCTGATTGATTTATGCCAAGTTAAGCAATTCTATAGAGGCTTAAGTATTTACTTTATAAACGAAAGTGGCCCATCCCAGAATGTTTGGAATGTGGCCCAGTCCAAAGTTCACAGTGGGCTACCTGCAAGTAACCCAGCTGCAGTCTTTCAACAAAATGGCTGTCTTCTAAAACTATATTCTACAATTTACACCTTCAATAAATCCTAACATCATGACCCAGAATCCTGTGACCAACACTATGGCTCTTAGATGTGACCCAAGTTTAAGTTGTAAGTTGTGTGAAAGCCAAAACTGCAGTTTGTGGAAGAATGGGAGCAATGAGCTTCTAAAGTTAGCTTGTGTTCGTCCCAATCTCAGAGTTTCTATGTTTTGAGCTCACAGGAGCTTAATCTGGTTAGTGCTGAGTAGAAGGGGGAAGGAAATGGGATCAATAGCTCCCGAACGCATCCTAGTGGTCTCTGGGTCAATGGCCCTTCCTGATCCCTAACGCTCAGTGGGCCTCCGTGGCCGGCTCCCAACAGCCTGTGCCGCCCACTGATGTGTTAGGTGTCATGTCCTGCATTTGAATTTAAGGTCCCCAGCTTAGAACTGAGACAAACTTCCTCCTCTGGTGTCTGTCGCTGGGGAGGACTGAGGGAGGGAATAGTGAAGGATAATGGAGGGAAAGTTCTGAACACACAATGGGTGACAGGGCCATGAAGCATGGCCCCCAAAAGAGAAGTGCTTCTGACTTTTCCCTTTGCCTTCCAAGGCAAGGGACTCAGAGCATCCCTGCGCACCACAGGTGAGCCTGCAGCAGGACCAGAATGCCTCAAAAGGCAGGATGTCCTCTGAAGAAGATGCTAGCAGAGAGCCCTTGATCACCAAAGTGGAGGCAGCTGGATGCCCACCCCATCTCCCAGGGCAGGTGGGAGAACCCAGGGCAGAGGCAGCATGAAGGGCAGTCTCAGTGTCCCCTCGCCTGGCCTCCAGGACCCTAAGCTGACCAACCATCACCTGGCAGGCTGAGGCCACCTCCCTCATGGCCTACCTGGCCTCTGACTTCCTAGAACAGACATTGCAGCTGTCTACCCTCAATGCACTGGGCCTCCCGGTAGCCATGAGGCCATAAGGATGCACTCAGAGGGGTCATCTGATGTCTGGAGGTTGGGGTGGGGTGCAGGAGTTTCTTTGGGGGACTCAAGTTCCTACTCAACCCAGGGAGCAATGCATATCAACCATGCAAGGGAAGGTCAGAACAGAGCTTCCTGCTTTCTGTCCCAGGCCTGGCCAGACTTGTTAAACAGGACAGTCCTAGCCCACCAATCTTGGGCCGTTTGTCACAAGGGCAAAAAAGCAGGAGATGTGAAGTCAGAAACCCCTTACCTGCCTCAGTGAGAGCCCCTACGCTGCCTGCCTACCTTTGTTCCCACAAAAGTGGACACATGGCCCCTTGGAGGGGTCCTCTCATTCACTGCTGCTCTGTGGTGAGAAGGCACACCTACTGCTCTGGTCTCCAGAAGACCTTGCCACTCCAGTGTGGCCATTTCAGAGGATACAGGAGAAGTCCCCAGGAGACAAGTGCCCCAGGAAACACCAAGCACTGGACCTGGGCCTAGCGGACAGCTCCCATCCTCCCCACGGGACTTGAGGTTCAGAGTCCAGGATCTGCGGGGGCCATGGACCTCTATTGGACCAGACCAGCATCTCTCAGCCCCCAGGGCCTGGCATACCCAATCCTGGGCAGCAACTGTGCTGGGCAGCAGCCTCTGGCAGGATGTGGGGGGAGCCAATAAGGGCTGCATATGTACGGGGGGCCAGCCCCTGCAGAGAGATTTAGAGGGTCCCTGGAAGGTGGGGCAGTGTCGGCGATTATTCTGGAGAAATAAAGAGAAAGAAAGAGAAAGGGGGAGAAAGAAAGAGACTGGACTCTGTCTAGTGCAGAAGCTGATTTAATGGGGCAAACCGTAAGACTTTTATCCTAAAGTTTCACAGGCAAGATCACAAGATTTTCACATGAACACAAAGCCAGGTGGATGAGGGGCATCCCCCCACCCACCAGGTGTTTCCTCAAGCATGAGGAAGGACAATCCCAATATTATTTGACTGTCCCTTATGCTTGGTTAATGTTCCTCACGAACAATTCTAACATCATAATATTCTAATAATCAATAATTTCTAAAACTTATGCATTCCCAATACCTAATGACTGACTTAAATCCTAATACCTTTCTATTCTGTGCTAATTTTACCTGTACTATAAAAAACTCTTAAATTATAGCTCAAACCAGTTCCTAAAGAATGTGGCCCAGTCCAAAGATCATGCTGGGCCGTTTCCAAGAATAATTGATTATGATCTCTTAACAAAACAGCTATTCTAAAATCCTATGTATCTATCTTAATTTCTATAAAAGTTTCTAATTCCTAATCCTAAAATATAAAGCTGATCATCAGCAATAAAACTTCTTAAATAAAACCCAAATACAAACTGTAATTGTACTAAAGCCAAAACCGCAATTAGTAGAAAGTGGGAACAATGAAATTTCTAAAGTTAGCTGTATTCTTATAAAACCTCAAAATATCATGTTTGATCATGCTTGAACTAACATAATTCCCTGATGTAGCATGACCTATTCTACAATACTTTCTATGAATAAAATAAATTCAATTTCTATTATAAGTAGAAAAAACCTACACTAATTGTAACTAAAAAACCAGTGTAAAAGAATGCAGCCCAGCCCAAAGTGGACGCTGGGCCCTTAGGAATGTGGCCCAGTCCAAAGTTCATGCTGGGCCATTTCTGGTAACTCTCGATAATCATCTATACCATCTAAAGCTGGAAACAGCTCTCTATATACTAATTCTACAAATATACTTTTAAATCTTATAAAGAAGCTTATACCATATATAAGGCTCTCAAATGTGACCCGAGTTTGAACTGTGTTAAGTTTAAAGCCGAAACCGCAGTCTGTGAGAAACGGGAACAATGGATCCCTAGAGTCAACCATGCCGGTCATACTCTCAGAACTTCATGCTTAGATGATCAAAGTCCCTGCTAGTGGGTCATGTCAAACAACAAAGAAAGGAGGAGGGAATGGGCCTTCAGCTCCTGAACCCAACCTGGTGGTCTCAGGGTCCGCAGCCCGCCTGGATCCCTAACGCTCAGAGGGGCCTGCATGGCCGGCTCCTAACACATATGGGGATGGCAGGCCGAGGGGAACAGTGCCTAAAGGAACACGAGAGTGTCCCATGGAGGCCCACCTGGGGATAAGAATATAGACAGGGGAGCTCTGAGCCAGGAGAGGAGGAGCCATCCTCAGGAGGGGGTGCCTAGGTCTGCCCCAGCACAGTGGACAAAGAGTTCCCAGGGCAAGATCCTCCCTCAGAGGGCAGACAGGAGAGTCAAGGGATGAGGAAAGGGGTGTGCAGACAGGAGTGCAAACACTACAGAGTATGTTCAGTGCCAGAGGGGGTGTGAGGCCCTGGGGAAGGAGAGCAAGCACCGAGGCCAGCAGGGAAGAAGACAGGAGAGGGTTTTGCAGGTCCTCTCCCCCCAGGCTTTGGAAGCAGGAACAGCTGTAAGAAGGAGGCTGTGCCAAGGTGAAGCAGGACCCTGGGCCAACTCAGGGAGTGCAGAACCTCCACAACCTTGAAGCCAGCAGCGGACTGAAGCCTGGCAACAAGAAACAGAGACACTGAGAGGTGGAAAGTGGCAGGGAGTCAGTCCCAAGACAGGGTTTCAAAGTGTGTGTGTGATTCTTTCCTTTCTCTACTTTTTTTTAGTGTTGACTAGACGACCCATTCTACTCCACTGATAAGCAATGCCACTTTTATTATACATTAAATATTTTACATTTGGGTCTTTTTCTGGACTGTATTTTAGTCCATTAATTTGTCTATTACTATGCCAGTATCACGCTCTTTTAATTTCTACCTTTTCATAATTTACTATCTAATAGGACCAGGTCTCATTCTTTATTTTTCTTTATTTTTATTTTTATTTTTTTGAGTTGGAGTCTCACTCTGTCGCCCAGACTGGAGTGCAGTAGCCCGCTCCCGGCCACCGCAGCGTCAATCTGCTGGGCTCCGACGATCCTTCTGCCTCAGCCTTCCGAGTAGCCGGAATTACAGGCATGCGCTACCACGCCCGGCTGATTTTTTTATTTATTGTAGAGATGAGGTCTCGCTGCCCAGGCGGGTCTCGAACCCACGGGCTCAGGCAATCCACTCACCTCAGCCTCCCAAACTTTATTTTTCTAGTTCACAATTTTTCTTTGCCACTATTGCTTCCTAATTTTTCCATGAATTTATATCAGCTATTCTAATAAAAAATCCTGGGACCATTTTGATTGCAATTACACTAAAAGTTTATAGTAAATTAATAAAAATTGACATACTATGAGTCTTTCTGAAAACAACAACAACAAAATGTATGTGTGAGAGAGGCAGAGGAGAGACAGAGACAGAGCCTGACAGAAGCAGAGGCAGATTCAGAGAAGCAGAGAGAGAACGAGAAAGAGGTGGGTGGGAAGAACTGGGACTATTTGTCAACACCACTAATGACACTGCAGGCTCTGAGGTTAGGGTCTAGGTCAAGGACACATGGCAAGTTGAGGCCCAGCCCAGATTGGAACCCATCTCTTCCTGACTCCAGGGAAGCCCATGCTTTTGAGTTTCAGGCTCCCAGATTTCCTCCCCGTCAGAAAGCCACGTACTCTTCTTTAAGAGAAGATAAATATCATTTATCTTAAAACACTGTAAATCGTGTACAGCAGCAGCAACTCAACTGTGCAAAAACATAATTTTAAAAAGTTTGCATTTGAACTGAATCCTTGGCTTAAGTTCTCATTTGGTAATGTAGCAGAAATATAATCTTGGTCAATTCAGGACAAACCCAAGCAAATTTGGTTTGGTTCAGTCAGGACCCTGAAAGGACAGATACAAATTAAAAATAAAAGGATTAATTATCCCTGTTGAAAATAAGGAAAGAGACTTCCCTTCTGCCCTTTGTTTTCTTTCTCCATCCTTTTCTTTTCTTTTTTGAGTCAGAGTCTCACTCTGTCACCCAGGCTGGGGTGCAGTGGCATGCTCACGGCCACTGCAGCCTCAACCTGCTGGGCTCAGGCAATCCTTCCACATCAGCCTTCCAAGTAGCTTGAACTGCAGGTGTGTACCACCATGCCTGGCTAATTTTATGATTTATTGTAGCGATGAGGTCTTGGCAAGTTGTCCAGGCTTGTCTCGAACCCCTGGGCTCAGGCAATCCTCTTGCCTCAGCCTCCCACAGTGCTGGGATTATAGGCGTGAGCCACCACACTTAGCTTCTCCGTCCTTTTCAAATGTATGTAAACCTTTACGATGACTGAATAAACCTCTGGTCAGTCTCACAACTCAGAGATGATTCCTCAAGGACCAGGAGCCATTATTTTGAAACGCACACACTGAAGGAGTTAGAGCCCCTGTGAAGGGTAACAGCCTGATAGCAGATAGAGGTTGGCCGTTACTCCTGTCCTTGTGTGTGTATGTATATATGTGTGTGGTGGCTTTTTTTTTTCCCCTCCTAGCCTTGTTCCTTTTTATGTAAAGGATCTTTCGTCTTTGGCCGCTTTGGAGAGCTTTGTATTCATCACTAGTTTTAAGAAATTGGTTTGTGTTGTGCCTTATTATAATTTGTTTTCATGTTTCTTATGCTAAATATTTATTTTGTTTCTTGAAACTGTAAGTTCCTAGTTTTCATCAAATTTAGAGTTTTTATTTTATTTTATTTTTGAGTTGGAGTCTCACTCTGTCGCCCAGACTGGAGTGCAGTGGCACACTCCCGGCCACCACAGCCTCGACCCGCTGGGCTCCGGCGATCCTTCCGCCTCAGCCTTCCGAGTAGCTGGAACTACAGGTGTGCGCTACCATGCCCGGCTATAGAGTTTTTAAAAATCATGATTTCTTCGGAATGTTTTTCTGTCCTCCACGTTGAGGACTCCACTTATATTAGGCTACCTGACATCGCTTCCCACCCGCTGCTCTGTGTTTTTTTTTCTTTCTTCTTTTTCAGTCTTTTTATCTCTGTGTTTCGTTTTGAATAATTTTGGTGGCTATTCTTCAAGTTCATTCAAATTTTTACTTGTAGTATCTAATCGGCTTTTATTTATTTATTTATTTTGAGTCAGAGTCCCACTCCGTCGCCCAGACTGGAGTGCAATGGACGCTCCCAGCCACCGCAGCCTCGACCCGCTGGGCTCCGGCGATCCTTCCGCCTCAGCCTTCCAAGTAGCTGGAACTACAGGCGCGCGCTACCACGCCCGGCTGATTTTTTGATTTATTGTAGAGATGAGGTCTTGCCAAGTTGCCCAGGTGGGTCTCGAATCCGCGGGCTCAGGCAATCCACTCACATCGGCCTCCCAAAGTGCTGGGATTACAGGCTGAGTCACCAAGCCTGGCTCTAATCTGTTTTTAATACACAATGTACTTTTCATATCAGGTATTGCAATTTTCACCTCTAGATGTACGACTAGAACTCTCTGGGTCTTCAGTATTTCTACTTAACATGATCAGTCTTCCCTCATCCTTTTCGAACATTTGTAATACAGTTATAATAACAGATTTTAATGCTGTTGTTCACTAGTTCTATCATCTGTGTCATTTCTAGATCAGTTTGACTGACACATTTTTCTCCTCATCAGGAGCCTTTTTTTTTTTTTTTTCGAGTTAGAGTCTCACTCTGTCGCCCAGACTGGAGTGCAGTGGCCGCTACCGGCCACCGCAGCCTCGACCTGCTGGGCTCCAACGATCCTTCCGCCTCAGCCTTCCGAGTAGCTGGAATTACAGGCGCGCGCTACCACGCCCGGTTAATTTTTTGATTTATTGTAGAGATGAGATCTCGCCTGCCCAGGTGGGTCTCGAACCTACGGGCTCAGGCAATCCACTCACCTCAGTCTCCCAAAGTGTGAGATTACAGGCTGAGCCACTGAGCCCGCCTTTTTTTTAGTTGGAATCTCACTCTGTTGCCCAGGCTGGAGTGCAGTGTTACACTCATGGCCACTGCAGCCTTGACCCGCTGGGCTCGAGTGATACTTCCAACTCAGCATTCCAAGTAGCTGGAACCACAGGTGTGATCCACCATCCCTGGCTAATTTTTTGACTTATTGTAGAGACAAGGTCTTGCCAAGTTGCCCAGGCTGGTCTCAAATCCCTGACCTCAGGCAATCCTCTCACCTCCACCTCCCAAAGTGCTGGGATTATAGGCATGAGAACCCAGGAGGAGCCATGTTTTTACGCCTTTATATGCCTGGTAAATTTTGATTGAATGATAGACATTTTGAATTTTATGTTGCTTGAGGCTGGGTGTATTCAGAGTCCTTTAATATTCTTCCACTGTGTTCTGGAATTCATACAAGAAACGTGAAAACAGTTGGTACTTTTTTTTTCTTTTAAACTTTGTTAGGTGGGGATCAGAGCAGCTTTCAGTCTAGGTTGAATTTTGCCCAGCTACTGAATCAAAACCCTTGTAATTTACCAAATCCCCCATGAATTATGAAGTACTCCATTCTTGCTGGGAATTGGAGCTCTTTCTGACTCTGTGTTATCCCCAGGATTGTTTCCTGTAATCCCTTCTGGTGGTTCTTTCTGACTTTGGGAAGGAAGAAAGCTACACTTGAAATTACAATTACACGTGTAATTTGTTTCTTTTCTTTTTTTTTAATTACTCTGCACTTAGGCTGGAGTGTGATGGCACAATCACAGCTCACCGCAGCCTTAGCCTCCTGTGTTCAGGTGTTCCTTCTGCTTCATTCTCCCGTGAAGCTAACCTACAGGCACGTGCCACCATACCAAGCTAATTTTTTGTTTTTGTTTTTGTTTTTTTGTAGCGGCAAGTTCATACTATGTTGCTCAGGCTGGTCTCAAACTCCTAGGCTCAAGCAATCCTTTCACCTCAGTCCCGCAAAGTGCTGGTATTACAGGCATTACCCACCACGTGTAATGTTCTTACATGCATGCACAGATCAGTACTCAGATCTCTAGAGCTCTCTCTGTGTGTAGCTTTCTCCCTTCCTGCTTTCTCCTGTGAATTCTAACCTGCCCAGATTCCTGGCTCAATCTTCTCAGTTCTAGGGATAGATTCTTCCTGGGTTCCTCCTTCTTGCACAATGACCTGGAAACTCAGATCAATCACAAGGCTCACATTTTTTATAGTTTTCATCTCTCAGGTATTACTGTCCTTTGTTGTCTGCTGTCCAACACTGTGAAGACTATTGGTTGTTTCTCCTTCTTCTTCCTCTTCTCCATCCCTTCTCCTCCTCCTCCTCCTCCCTCTCCTCCTCCTCCTCCTCCTTTTCCACCTTCTCCTTTTTCAAGACAGGGTCTCTCTATGTTGCCCAGGCTGGTCTCAAACTCCTGGGCTCAAGCAATCCTCCCACCTTGGCCTCCCTAAGTGTTGTTATTACAGATGAGAGCCACTGCACCCAGCCTGAAAACCATTGTTTTTATATATTAGACAAGTTCTAACTGGTCCTAGCCTGTCTTATAAGTGGGGACAGTTCTAGCTAGCCCTATTCTGTTTATAACAAGGATATCAAGTTACTTTATAAGCACAGAGCCAAGAAGCAGCAAGCCACGTAGCCAGAGCATGCACAGAAAAGGAGACATCAATCTCTAATAACACCTGGAACTAAAATCTTGCCCCAATCCCCGCAGAACCAAAAGATCAGAACGTGGCCAGAACTCAAGTTCTGGAACACTTTCAAAAGCAGGGAGTCCAAGCCCAGGAATGCCCAGCATAAGACCCCTCCCCATGCCTCACTCTGTTTAGTCTTGTTTGAAGTCCTTCCCATCAAAACCTGCCCTGCCAGTGTTTCTGCATACCAACTTGTACTCCCTAACCCATGAAACTTGCCCCAAACCCCAGATCAAGAAGGCAGATTTGAACCCACTCCTGTCTCCTTACTGGGCTGCCTTGTAACAAACCTTTCTCTCTACAAAAATTTGGTGCTTTGGCATTTGGCTTTTCATTGCATGCAGGCAAATGAAGCCAATTTGGTTCAGCAATATTTTGTTTTTAGTTGTCTCAGTGGGAGGGTAATCTAGCCCTTGTTATTCCACCTTGAAAGCAGAAATCTCCATTGGCTGGTTTAACCAAGCCAAGTAGATTTGCTAGGAAATGATTACAAGGACAAGTGAATAGTCTTGTCAGTCATGGTGCTGTCCTGTGCTGGAAAACAATGCCTCCACAAGAGCCTCCTTTGGCTTAATCTCCAGCCACTGCTTCCTTGAAGTTCACTTCTGACATCTCAGTGATGCTAATGTTCCAGATTTAGAAAAGAATCTACAAAGCAGCCAATTAAAGCTACTACCAGTTTGGCTTGATTCTACGCCTGGTCTTATAATTTTTTTTTTTTTTTTTTTTGAGTTGGAGTCTTACTCTGTCGCCCAAACTGGAGTGCAGTGGCCGCTCCCGGCCACCGCAGCCTCGACCTGCTGGGCTCCGGCGATCCTTCCTCCTCAACCTTCCAAGTAGCCGGAATTACAGGCATGCGCTACCATGCCCGGCTGATTTT
>NW_007247774.1:44356-54190 GCF_000164805.1 Carlito syrichta | reverse complement strand
TTTTTTGATTTATTGTAGAGATGAGGTCTCGCTGCCCAGGTGGGTCTCGAACCCGCGGGCTCAGGCAATCCACTCACCTCAGCTTCCCAAAGGCACGGGATTACAGGCTGAGCCACCGAGCCCGGCTTGGTCTTATAATTTTCACAGGAATTCATGAACTCTCACAACACCCCCACGATGCAAGTATTGCTATTGTCTTTATTTTCAGTTGAGAACATTGAGCCTCAGAGTGGCTAACTCACATGGTGGAGGTTACATGGCTAGCCACCCCAGATCTGCCACATCCTAGCTGTGTGACCTTGAACTTCCTCACCCACCTCAGTGCCCTTAGCTGCAACAAGAGGATAATAATAATGGTAGGCATGTCACCGGGCTGTGAGAACAAAGCTAATTCAGTGCCTGGCTCGTAGTAAGTGCTCAGTAAACGCTAGTTATTTCATTACTGCATGTGGCTGCAGGATCAAATCCACTAGGCGGACTATTAGACTGAGGGACTTTCCGACTGTCTGTTTTAAGGAGTCTTGCTGAGGGTGCAGCCTGAGCAGGTCACCTTTCCTCTGGGTACCTTCCACTGGAACATAAGAACCACCTTCTGTTTATACCTTTTAATAAACACCCTTGTGCTCTTGAGGGCTCAGAGCCCCATTCCCAGCTCAGACACACCCTGTGCTGCTTCCCATCATCTCAGTTCATTGCTCCTGGGCCTGACAGCCCTGGCCCTCCCTCCTGGAATAGCTTCTGTCCAGGGTTTGCATCTCTTTGTATCTTTTCCTTGCCTCGCCTCCTACCTGGCAGCTCTGGTCTCAGGCATCCTTGCTGCCTATCCCCTGGCACACAGTGGTGGCCTTAATAGCTTTTTTTTTTTTGAGTCAGAGTCTCACTCCATCACCCAGGCTGGAGTGCAGTGGCATACTCATAGCCACCCCAACGTCTACCTGTTTGGCTCCGGCCATCCTTCTGACTCAGCTTTCCAAGTAGCTGGAACAACAGGTGTGTACTACCATGCCCAGCTGCCTTGATAACTTTATTGAATGAGTTGGTCTGTGCAGATGCACTGAGAAGCCCTCCCTCTATCACTGCCAGTTCAACCCTCACGCACTCAGGGACTGTCACCTCCCTGAGGTCCCCAATCTCCAGCTGGACACTTCCTCTGAAACCAGAGCACTTGACCTAGCAGAACCTGAGAGTGGGGACCATGTGCTTCCCTGGACACAGTGTGTGAGCACAGTGGGCACTCAATAATTGTATGCTGCAGCAATTGGGATGAAATCATATCCTAGAAAGTATATACTTCCTTAAGCCTCTGAAAGGAGTAGTTTATTGCTAAGCTTCTGGCTCTGGGCTATAGTATTCCAGGAGGAAGTTGCTGAGGAGGAGTGCCAGGCATACAAAGGAATCTGACCCTGGGGTGAGGGCAAACTGGAAGGAAACCCAGTTGAAAGAAAGGAATTGGCCCAGCTGCTACGTAACCAGGGGTCCCCACTCCTTCTTCCTCAGGCTTCTCCTCCTTTGACTTCCACGGCAGCTGTGGCACAGCCTGTCAATTACCCACTAACAGACTAGAGATTGTTTTGTTTGTTTGATATTGTTTTTGAGTTGGAGTCTCACTCCGTCGCCCAGGCTGGAGTGCAGTGGCATGCTCACAGTCACTGCAGCCTAGACCTGCTGGGCTCAGATGATCCTTCTGCCTCAGTCTTCCAAGTAGCCGGAACTACAGGCGTGCGTGCTACCATGCCCAGCTAATTTTTTGATTTATTGTAGAGACAAGGTCTTGCCAAGTTGCCCAGGTTGTTCTCGAACCCGTGGGCTCAGGTAGTCCTCTCATCTAGGCCTCCCAAAGTGCTGGGATCACAGACTTGAGCCACCATAGCCAGTCAGATTGGAGATTGTTAATGTCAATACCCATTAACAATTACCCATCAGCCCAATCTGTTCCTGGGACGTGCACCTGGAGTCCTGCATCACCCCCTCAGACCACAAACCTCAGCTTCAGAAGCCCTGTCCCTGCCAGTTGCTTTACAAGGACAAGAGGACATATCCCTTTGTGCCAGCCTCTTCAACCCTGGAAGCCCATGCTCTGACAGCCTGCCCCCACTTCTAGACACTTGTACACCTCTACTCAGCCTCTGTCCTCAACAGTGACTGTGCTGTTGGTAGATGTGTCTCTGTACCCAGGGCCACTGATTGCAGGGTGTCTGCTGCTTGGATGCATGAGCTGGGATATTCACCTATGTGCTTATGGGGCGCCTCATGGTGCAGGACGTGATGTGGGCTGGGGTAGCCGTGATTGAGGGCTGGGGCCAGCTTGCCCAACCCCACAAGTGTTTAGCAAGGAAATCCAAGGAGTCCAGGAATTCCAAGATTTGACTTGTTTTCCAGGCTGAATGGCAGAATATTTGTCAAAGTCGGAGAATAACATATTTCACCAATGTGTTAGCTAGATAGAAAACTTTTCATTGCCTGGACCTACAGTGTGTGGATCTGGGCCCCACAAATGTTAGGAGCAGGGCTTGGTAAATGTGTAATCACCAACCAGTAACTAGTAACTAGCGCAGGCAAGTTACTGACCCTTCCTGCACCTTGGCATCCTCTTCCATAGGTGGGGGTTGTTGAGAAGTCAGAGTTTCCCTTTACAAAGTGCTTAGCACAGTGCCCGGCACAGAGTAGGTGTGTGATGAATGCTTGCTATTATAACAGTGGATGCTGGAGTCATCCTCAATACATTGTCTTCTGGAAAATTCACCAGGTGGATAAGGGATACTGGTCTCTAGGTGTACTTCTCTGCCAGCCAAGGTTTCCAGAAAAATCCTGCTTATGTGAGAGATGAGAGGTAGCAGCAACAAGGAGGTGGATTGGAGCTCCTATGGGCAGTGAGGGCAACATAGAAAAGTAAATTGAATAGGAATGTTACTTCGGATCTTTATCCCTCAACACGGGATGGCTGGGGAGTTTGCCTTCTCCAAAATGGCAAGCTCAGTGATGCACTAGCCCCAGCACGCTGCTCAGTGACACTCTTACCTCTACCACAGAGAGCCTCTGCCACCTGGGGACTTGAAGGACGTGGCACTTGTCTTCCGGGTCAGAACAATCCTTCCCGGGCATGTGGCTAATACAGAGCTTGACAGTCTTTGAAGGAGGTGCTAACAAAAGGGGTTTTGTGCCAATTAAATATAGTCAATTCTCATCATTCATGATAGTTCTGTTCTATAAAGTCACCTCAAGCATGGGATTAATGGATACTGAGTCATCGCTCCTAAGGGAAATACAGGGTAGTTCCTGTAATACTGTGGTCACAACATTGTTGTCAACAGATCAATACATAACCTTATTTTATGTGTGTTTCTGTTGAAAGACATTTTAACATATATTGTTAGCTGGGCTCGGTGGCTCAGTCTGTAATCCCGCGCCTTTGGGAGGCTGAGGTGAGTGGATTGCCTGAGCCCACAGGTTCAAGACACACCTGGGCAGGTGAGACCTCATCTCTACAATAAAATAAAAAAAAATTAGCCGGGCGTGGTAGTGCGCACCTGTAATTCTGGCTACTCGGAAGGCTGAGGCGGAAGGATCGCCGGAGCCCAGCAGGTCGAGGCTGCGGTGGCAGGGAGCAGCCACTGCTCTCCAGACTGGGCAACAGAGTGAGACTCCAACTCAAAATATATTATATATATAGTTGAGTTGTCCAACAGCACCATAACTCACACCTTATCTAACACACCTATTTTTGCCGTAGGACCCATCACAGCCTTCCTGCACTTAGGAACACAAGACAGCAATTTCTGTTGTTTAAGCCATCTGGTCTGTGGTATTTGTTGTGGCAGTCTGAGGTGACTAATACCCTCTTCCAGGCAGAAGACACCTGCTGGAGTTATATGCAGGTGGTCACTGATGTCCAAAATGTCAATCTCCACCATGGGGTGTTCATCCTATCTCTTTGACAGCAACCAACACTCCTGTCTCCTTGCTGTGGGCCTACGATGCAACAATTCAAAGGCACTCAGTGGGCTGGGCTCCGTGGCTCAGCCTGTAATCTCAACACTTTGGGAGGCCGAGGCAAGTGGATTGCCTGAGCCTGCGGGTTCGAGACCCACCTGGGCAACTTGGTGAGACCTTGTCTCTACAATAAATCAAAAATTAGCTGGGCGTGGTAGTGCGTGGCTGTAGTCCCAGCTACTTAGAAGGCTGAGGTGGAAGTGTCGCTGGAGCCTAGCAAGTCGAGGCTGCAGTGGCTGGGAGCATGCCACTGCACTGGTCTGAGCGACAGAGTGGACTCCAACTCAAATAAATAAATAAATAAATAAACAAACAAACAAAAAAGGCACTCAGTAAGCTACCTAGAGGGACAGTGGAGGTACAACAGAGATGAAATGCCAAGGTCTCTACCTGAGGCTTCCCTACCGGTGACAGGGACAGGCACATGCAGAAATACCAGCGGTTCTCAGCCCTGGCTGCATGTTAGAGTCACCTGGAACACTCCTAAAAATAACTATGCCCGGACCCAGCTCCAGATCAATTAAGTTAGAATGTCCCAGGTGGGGCCCCAGCACAGGGATGGTTTGGAAGTTCCCAGCTCATTCTAACATGCAGTCAAGGCCGAGACGGAATGTGGTGAGTATCCTTCCCTCAGTGAGAAAACTGTCCAGGGATCTGGATGATCTAACCAGAGCTATGACCTGAGCTCTTTCTGTTATGTAGAGCAGCACCAGTCATTGGGCCCAGACCATTCCTTGGTTAACTGACTGCTCTAACACGCCTCCTGAGAACCCCAATATATGTCTCCATGCTGTACACTGCTGATTCAATGGCCAGTCTCTCAGTGACGAGTGGATGTGGGGAATGCCATACAAAATGATGCAAATTGATTGCAAAATGAAGTCAGGAATTCGCAGAAGATTCTGTGCACTCATGAAGTCAATGACAGTGACGTGGGGAGCTTGCTCGAATCACATGAGGCCCTAAACAAAGGAGAATCTATGAAATTTGGGAATATTAACCATTGAAGAGGAAAAGAGTTTTGACAAAATGGTGGCCTCATCCATGCTTTAAAAGAAAGCTATTTGAAACCCTGTCAAAGGATTATGAAAGGCCTTGGGAAAGTTGATAAAATGGTTGAATACTTCAAGTCCCATTGCAAAAGCAAAATGTCATCCTATGGTACAATTTTGTTGACAGAAGATTGCCAAAACATAATTCCTTGGCTCATTTTTGTTTCTAAAGAATTAGGACACTGTTAAAAAGTAACTTAAACTGATTAAATATAAGATAAAAGACTCGTTTTCATAATGTTTGAGTCATATCTTTCAAACTGGATGTTTTGACACGCTGCCCTATTCTCCTTCTGATATGAAGGATGTATTCCTCCAGCTGCTGGAGGGGCTGCCAGGAGACAGCCCTCAGCTGTCAACCTCTTCAGGGATTGCCTCTCCTGAAGAGAACTGCCTCATCCAAGGTCATGTCTCCTTCCCCAAGGAGTCCCACATCCAATGATCCATAGGAGTCACCCATGGTCAACCCCCTGCCCTAGCCCGGGGCAGTTCTGAAGGGTCACTCCAGATTCAGAGCTCCCTGTGTAATGGGCAGAGTCCAGTGGGGAAGGACTACAACTCTGTCTTCTCCCTGTTCCTAGTCTTGTTCCTTCCATAGGTGTGGATCCCTAAAACGTTCCCTAATAAACCTTTGTCCACTAATCCTTCTGCTTTCTCAGAAAACAAAACCTGTGACAGGTGCAATCTGGATTTTCTTTTTTTTTTTTTAACTCTTCATATATTAGTGATTTATTGCTGCATAAGAAACGGCCTAAAACTTAAGGGTTTAAAAAAACCCACTGATTACCTTATACAACTTCTGTGAGTCTGGAATACAGGAGCAGCTTGGCTGAGTGGTTCTAGGTGGGTCTTGCACGAGAAAGCAGTCATGATGTTGACTGGGGCTACAGTCATCTCTCTGAAGGCTCGACCAAGGCTTGCTGGCTCACTCACATGGCTGTGTGTTGGAGGCCTCAGCTCCTCATCACATGGACCTCTCTATAGAGCTGTTGAGTTTCCTCATGACATGGCAGCTAGCTTCCCCAAGAGCAAGCAATCCAAGAGACAGCCAGGAGAAGCCACAGTGCCTTTTATGACCTAGTCTGGAAGTCACATCCTGCCAATTCCCTCTGCTTGAGAGAATCATTATTTGATATCGCCTGGAGAGATGCAGGTCAGGAAAGGCTGTACGCAGGAGACAGTATTCAAAGTGGTCCTTGAAGAAGGACTTTCCAGTTGCAGAATCTCTTGGGCCATTTGGAAAGTGTAAAACCCTTAATTAACAATATGGGTGTGACATTTATGAAATCTCTTGATTGGTAATACTTTACTTGGCAAGGAGTTTCCTGGAAAACTACGGATAAGGAAAAAAACAACGCAAACATCAAGCAGACATTTTAAATCCTTTATAAATTAAAGTTCTAATTTCCAAGCAGATCAGAATCGCTGATATTGAAGAAGTACTTTATAGGTTCCCTTCTCTCAAATCACTTTCTTCAGTTGTCCAGGACACCCTACTGAACTGGTTCCCCAACTTCTCCATTACATGGACTCTCTAGAAGCCAGCAAGATGCTACCTTTGCATTTGCATTTGCTCTTTATATTGGCCTACTCAGGCTGCTGTAGCAAAATACCACAGACTCGGTGACTTAACCAACAAATATCTATGTCTCACAGTTCTGGAAGCTGGAAGTCTGAGATCAGGGTGCCAATATGGCCAGGTTCTGGTGAAGGCCCTTTCATCACTTATAGATGTCTGTTTTCTCACTGTATCTCCACATAGCGGGAGACAAAGAGTGAGCTGTCTGGTGTCTCTTTTTATAAGAACACTCATTCTATTTTGTATTGTTTCTGTCACTTTCAGTCCAAGCTGATGGTGTTTCTGCCAACAACTTTCTTAAAAGTTTTGTGAGGCCGGGCTTGGTGGTTCAGTCTTTGGGAGGCCAAGCACTTTGGGAAGCCAAGGCGAGCGGATTGCCTGAGCCCGTGGGTTCGAGACCAGTCCGGGCAACTTGGCGAGACCTCGTCTCTACAATAAATCAAAACTTAGCCAGCCATGGTAGCTCGCACCTGTAGTTCTGGCTACTTGGAAGGCTGAGGTGGAAGGATTGTCAGAGCCCAGCAGGTTGAGGCTGTGGTGGCCAAGAGGCATGCCACTTCCCCCCAGCCTGGGTGACAGAGTGAGACTCCAACTCAAAAAAAAAAAAGTTTTGTGAGTCTCTTGTAAACCTTAGTAGAGTTCACTTCATTAGACAAAAGTCACCCTGCAAACCTAAGGTAAAGAATTAAAACTTTCTCTCTCTTAAACTTCTGCTAAGACTGCAGCCCTGCTTTTTAAAAAATTTAATTTAATTTTTATTTTTTAATTGTAGAGACAAATTAAATGCTGCCTAGGCAATACTCAAATTCCTGGGCTCAGGTGATTCTCTTGCCTCAGCCTCCCAAAGTGCTGGGATTATAGGCGTGAACCACTGAGCCTGGTCTGCAGCTCTATTTTTGCATGAATATTTCTCTGAGGTATCCCTTTTGACTATCTTAAGGTAATTCCAGAAGTTTTGTCTGTTTGTTTGTTTTGTCTGTTTTTTTTTTTCAAGATGGGATCTTCCTATGTTGCTCAGGCTGCCTCAAACTCAAACTGCAAATGAGCTCAAGCAATCCTTCTACCTCAGCCTCTCAAGTAGCTGGGTCTATAGGCACACACCTTCAAGCTCAGCTTCCAGAATGTTCTTTCATCTAGATGTAGGTTAGCTTTGCTAATAAGGCAGGACTCTTCTGGGGTCCCTAGTGAATATTGTATGTATTCAGAGAAGTCTCTCTTTTTTGGCTGGTGGAAACTGAAATGGTTCCTGGCTCTATGTAAGATTTGGGAATTATTTGGCATGCAGTCATTGTTCTTTCTCAGGCAGTTGGTTTCTTGCCTGGCTCTGTGGAGTTTTGTCTTACACAGTCCCATACTGATACTCAGCCGAAGGCCCAAGGGACCCCTATAAACATATCTGGATCTTTTTCTCCATCTGCATTCTTTATTTCTGGTACTCTGCTTTCCCAATTCTAACCACCATGGCTTCTCAAACACTGATCTCATTTTCCCCTACTCAGCAAGACTGTTGTGCTTTGCTTGAAATCCCCTTTCTATGCAACACTCTAGAAATTACCTCCAGACAGAAAACTCAGGGTCATAAAACTGAGCTCATTTGCTTTCTTCCTCTCCTGTACCATGTGTTGCTCAGCATTGTTTCCTGTATTTTATCCAATGTTCTGATTGTTTATGGCAGGGCAAGTGCCATAGCATTTACAAGGTCTGACAATTAAGTTCAGGAACTTGCCACTGTGCACTTATGTGGGCAGCACTGTTCAAACAACTCAGTGAGGTTTCATAGCATTAGTATATTCGTGTCTCACAGCTGTGTCCATGTTGATGTGTGGTGGTGTTCTTGCTGAGTGATGTTCATTATTGTTGTTGCATGTTTCTGTGTGACGTTGCAAGAATGTTGGAACTTGAATTAGAGCAGTGAACAAACATTAAGTTTCTTGTTAAACTTGGCAAGACTGGAAGTGAAATCAGGGACATATTAGTCCAAGTGTATAGGGATAATGTCATGAAGAATATGGCAGTGTAAAAATGAATAAAATGTTTTTCTGGGGGGAGAGAAAGTGTCATTGATGAAGAGAGGTCAAGATGGCCAGTAACAAGCAGAACTGACAAAAACATTGCAAAAATTCACCAAATTGTGCCCCAAATCATCAGCTGACTGTGAGAAGCACAGCAGACCAAATAAACATCGATAGAGAAACAGGAAAATCATAACTGAAAATCTTGGCATGAGAAAGCTCTGTGCAAAAATAGTCCTGAAGGAGCTCTTGCATCACAACAATGTGCCAGCTCACACAGCACTGTCTGTGAGGAAGTCTTTAGCCAGTAAACAAATAACTTTACTGGAACACCCTCCCTACTCACTTGATCTGGCCCCCAGTGTCTTTTTTCTTTACCCAAAGCTAAAAGAAATATTGAAAGGAAGACATTTTGA
Source organism: Carlito syrichta (assembly GCF_000164805.1). Lineage (NCBI taxonomy): Eukaryota > Metazoa > Chordata > Mammalia > Primates > Tarsiidae > Carlito > Carlito syrichta. The sequence continues at coordinate 45,141 of NW_007247774.1, read as the reverse complement.
TGACATTCAGGACATCAAGGGCAATACAATGATGGCTCTGATGGCCACTTTAGAAAGAGCTCCAAAATTGCTTTGATGGGTGGACTAGGTGCTGGCATCAGTGCATAGCTTCCTAAGGAGTACTTGGAAGATGATCACAGCAATGTTCAGCAATAAGGTGTACAGCACTTTTTCTGGGGTGAGTTCACAAACTTAATTGCCAGATCTCATCCTTCTTCATAGTGAAGGAGTCAGACAGGGGATGCCCCTTTTCACTATCCGTCCTTCTGTTCCATTTGATTATTTTTGTTTTTACAATGATTATGTGTCACTTTTATAGCTTAAACATAATAAAGTGTTTTTATTGAAAAAAATTACTGAACATGTCCATTGAGATTGGGGTCAGAAATTTCTAATGTACTTATGTTAAAGGACCTGGTTCAATGAGAGATGTTGAATAGGAAGGTTTTCTCATGGCCTAGAATAGAACCCCCTTTTGGATGGAGGAGAGAAGATTTGAATTCAAGCCCCAGCTCTGCTCTGTAAAGGGTTTGTGGCCAAGGGCAGTGGGCAGAACCTCTCTGGGCCCTCCCCTTGTTCCACAGGGCAGCTTTGGGCCTTACCTTACTGTGGAGTACAGATGGGCTCAGGTAATTGATAACCCGGAAGCTAGAACAGATGTGTTGAGTAATGGAACTTCTAGGGGCTATGTGGCTTCAGCCAACACTGGGTTGGGCTGCCCCATCCCCAGCTACCCAGGAGAGAGCTATCCTACAGAGCCATTCCCTAGAACGTCCCTTTTTTTT
>NW_007247774.1:34220-44336 GCF_000164805.1 Carlito syrichta | reverse complement strand
GTCTCAAACCCGCGGGCTCAGGCAATCCACTCACCTCAGCCACCCAAAGGCGTGGGATTATAGGATGAGCCACCGAGCCCGGCACGTCCCTGATTTTTAAAAAATGTTTTTTATTGATGCCTTTTAAATTCCAAAAAAGAAAACATCCTTGTAACCAGCTGAGGCAGGGAGCCCTTCCCCTAAGCCTCATAAAATAAAGGCCTTCCAAGGACAGAGTAGGCCCCCCCCACTTAGTACAGTAAGATAAAAACCTTCCCAGGATAACAAGAGTTCTTCTAACACCATAAGATAAGAACTTTCTTGGATGATACATATTAGAAAGGAATGTGGCCCCGAACTGTAGTGCACATGTGTAACTCTGCTATAACCTTGAGCTATAAAATACCCAATTAGCCAGTAAGTTACTAATATGTAATCCTTACTGGGGGAACAAGGAAGCTAAAATTATAATAAAAGGCAATGCCCCCCTGTGCTAGGGGCTCAGCCTTTGGATGCGAATCCACTGAGCCAGTGCTGGCACAAATAAACACTGTTTCCTAACACTGTGGCCTCGGTGTTTCTTCTCTCTCTGTAAAGATTCCTGCTACACAGTGAAACCATCCCAAAATAGAGTCAAAGCCCATCACCTCCATTGAAACCAACTCCTGACCCCTTCCCTGTACCTGAAAGAAGACATTAGCAGCCAAGGGTCCTCACTCACACATACATGCAAAGGATTCTGGACACTCATGAGATGGCCAGAATTGTGTGCACATCTGTGGGTGTGAATATGTGGTGTATGTACATATGCATGTGTATAAAGCTCCCCCTGCAGCTTGGTTCTTTCACTGTGTATCATGGGTCTTGCCACCATTTGTAGAAATAGATAGAACTATAGATATATAAATAAAATATATATTTTTTTATTTCTTTGAGATATTTACCACATACATAATTTTACACAAATGAAAGTGTACACTACATGCTTTTGTGTGCTTATGGTAAAGTTTTTTTTCTACCTGTTTCTGCTTCTTCTATTTCAGGTCTCTCCTTCCTCCTTCCCTCCATGCCTCCCTTCTCTCCACCTTCTCTCTCGTGTCCTTCCATTCTTTCTTTCTTTCTTTTTTTTTTTTTTAGAGTTGGAGTCTCACTCTCACCCAGACTGGAGTGCAGTGGCACACTCCTGGCCACCGCAGCTCGACCTGCTGGGTGCAGGAGCTTCTTCTGCCTTAGTCTTCCAAGTAGCCAAAACTACAGGTGCACGCTACCACACGTGGCTAATTTTTGATTTATTGTAGAGACGAGGTATTGCCAAGTTGCCCAGGCGGGTCTCGAACCCACAGACTCAGGCAATCCACTCACCTTGGCATCCCAAATTGCTGGGATTACAGACTGTACCTTAATTTATTCACTTCCTCATCCACTGACCGACATTCCCTCTGTGCTTGTCCCCTACTCATAGGGCTGCAAAAACATAGCTTTTTGTGTGTGTGCTAACATGCTGATGTTTTTACTTCTAGAATTGCAACCTTGAAGAGTATGTGCATTTTTTTATTTTAGCACAGGTTGCCAAATTGCTGTTTATCAAAATCTGAAGTGGTGCCCTGTAATGGTTAAGAGCCCCTCCAGACACAGTTGTCACTGCTGCCCTCCAGGACATGAAGTGACACAGCATTGTTTAATTTGTATTTATCCAACCACCAGTACATTTGAGCATTTTTCATATGTTTAGTGGCCATTTGGATTGCTTTTCTGTGAATTTTTAAAATCTATTTTCTATGCATATTTTTAAAAATTGAGTTATTCTTTCTTACAAATCTGTAAGAGTTCTTTGTGTGGTACAGACTCTAGAGAATGATTCTTTGTCCTCTGAGTTGCACATAGCGTATTCTCAGTCTGTTTCTTGATTAATATCTCTTAGTGTATCTTTTACAATCCAAAAGTTTAAAATTATTATATAATCAAACATGTCTGTCTTTCCTTTTACAGCATCTGAATTTCCTACCTTGTCTAAGAACCCATCTCTTGGGTTTTCTGCAGTTTTGTTTTCATTTGGTTTTGACTGTTTTCGCACTTATAACATCATCCAGAATTCAGTTTGGAATTGTGGGCATCTGATGGTCTAGTTTATTTCCTTTTGATGGATAGCCAGGTTGACCAGGGCCATCGAGGGGACACGCTAGCCATTTCCTCTGAATTGAAATGCTTCCTTTTTAATATATTAGCTTCAAGCATACTGGAATATGTTTCTGAATGGTCTCATCTGTCCCAGTATTCAAGCTGTCTCTTCCTACACAGACACTATATTGGTTGGTTACAAAATGTTCTTACAGGACTCACAGTCCGTAAGGCGGGATCCACCTGGTTGCTCCTTTTCATACTTATCTTACAGATCTTGGTCATTTATTCACCCACGTAAATATATTCCTATGCAAGAATGTGATATGCCTTCCATCTGCTCAGATTTTCTGTGACATCCCATGACTGGTTTTATAGTTTAGTTCCTAGGGTCCCTCCCTTTCCAACAAATGTCCCTTGCGTACTACTTTTTTCCTTAAATCACTTCAGCAAATGTTCATTGAACACAAATAGGCAGATGGAGCTCAGAGCTGCAGTGTCTGCGGTACCGGGACCCCCGCCCATCTCTGCAAAACCAGGATTCTGCAGGCCTGAGGCAAAGGGCCAGAAGAAGACCGGGAGCGCGGATGGGACAGGAGCCGGGGAATAGGGGACCTTCGGCTGAAGGGCTTGCGTCAGGGGCTGTCGGCCCGCGTCCCGCCGGCAGGGGGCGATGCCGAGGAGGGTACCTGCGGCCTCCGCGTCCCCGGCGGCTATAGGTCGCCGTCCCGGAGCAGCGGGAGAGGGCGGCCCTGGGCCCCCGCAGACCCGGGGCGGGAGACCGGGACCTGCTCCGCTGGCCCCAGGCTGCCACACGCCACTCAGCGCTGGCCAGGCTGCGGTTCCGATGGTGCAGCCGGCGAGAGGGCAGTGAGGACCCGGGGCCGGGGATCGGACACGCCTGGCCGCTGGCGGGCGCCGGGTGAAAGTGTTTCTCTGCAGTCGCGGGCGTGGCGGGGGGCCGGCCTGGAATCCGCAAAGGTGGGGTGCCCAAGAATCTGGAGAAAGAAAGCCCACTCCCCGCCTCTTATTCCCGCCTGGCAGCTAAGGTCAGAGCCCAGGGAGCGTGTGGACAGGCAGAATCGTGCACACAATATAATGCAGAAGGAACAAAAAGGGTGCGCGGTGCCTTGCACGCCGCCATCCCAGACCACCTCCATCCACACAGTCGCAAACGACCTTTCTGACCTCTGCCAGTCTTATAATGCAAGGTGCTCCTAGAGGTTTAATTCTCATTTACTTTTTGAGTGCGGTCTAGCATCCTTTCGTGTTAAAGCCGCTTGTACTTATCATATGATCCAGCGATTCTACTGAGTATACTTACATCCAAAAAAATTGGAATCAGGGACTTGAACAGATATTTGGATACTCATGTTCACAGCAGCATTATTCACAATAGCTCAAAGGTGGAAGTAACCCAAGTGTCTATCTACAGATGAATGGGTAAATAAAATGTAGTACGGTCGTCCCCCTTATCCCGGCAGGATGCTTCCACGACTCCCAGGGGACGCCTGAAACCATGGATAGTACCCAACCCTGAATAGACTATGTTGTTTCCTATATGTGCATGCCCAAGATAAAGTTTAATTTACGAATTAGGCACAATAAGAAATTAACAACAATAACTAATCATAAAATAGAACGATTAAGTGAAATAAGGGTTATCTGAACACAAGTGGTACTTGTGACCTGATGACCAATCAAGATATATAAGTGACTCACAGGCAGTAGCTGGACACAGGGATGATTCACCACGAGGTGCTGGGAAATTACATCACACTATTCAGAGTGGTGATAAATTAAAAATTTATGAATTGTTTATTTCTGGAATTTTCCATTTAATATTTTCAGAGTGCAACTGATGATGGGTAACCGAAACCATGGAAAACAAAACTGAGGATAAAGGGAGACTATTGTCTACACATACAATGGAATATCATTCAACCTTCAGGAGAAATGAATTTCTGACACATACTACGAACATGGATGAACCCTGGAGGCATTATGCTAAATGACTTAAGCCAGTCACAAAAGGACATGTTGTATGACTCCACTTATATGAAATATCTGGAACAGGCAAATTCATAGAGACAGAAAGCAGAATTGTGGTTTCAAGGGGCTTGGGACAGGGTATGGGAATTGTTTAATCGGTAGAGTTTCAGTTTGGGATGATGAAAAATTTCTAGTTACACAGCAATATGAATGCACTTAATGCCACTGAATTTTACACTTAGAAATGGTTAAATGGTCTTATGTTATATATATTTTTTTACCACAATAAAAATTGTAAGTGACCATTTAAATAAAAATGCTAACAATGAAAAACCATTTGTCTTTTCTATGCCTTAGTGTCATAAGAGATATTTTGCACTGCGGGTCAAGTCACTTATTTTAAAAATTTGCATAAACCTCTGCAAAGAAGAAATGATTTACCTACTCCTGGAGTATCTACATGGTCTTTATAATGGTCGGGTTAATTATATCAAAATCAGCGAGTTCATTCATAGTCAGTGGATTAAATATTATGAACTATAATGATCATAGTTAACTCTAAAATGCAAACAGTTTTTACTACCATTTCCTTTGAGAAAACTACATTGCAAACATTGTCTACCTTGCCTTGGGTTAAAGGTCTCAAAAGACAATATTACAACAAATTTAGTTGTAGATCTAATTGGCTCTGCTTCAAGGTTTGTGAATCGGGGCAGCCTCCATACAAGAAAATAGAAGACAGCTCCCACTGGGCTGTGACAGAACAGTGGGCTTTGTAAAGTGGGAACAGGGAAACAGAACAATTTAAAAAAACGGATTGGTTAACATCGGATTACATTTTTGTCAGGGTTACAGCAGAGGGGATTTCCTTATTCGGCTGACTCAGGTAGACTGGAATCTCCTGTTTTCAGGAAAAACTGGTCTGTCTAGAGATCTGTCTGCTCCCTGTGTCTCTTTGATTACTTGGTATTTAGCACGAGTGACTACATTTCGGTTTGGTCTGTTGGGCCTCTTGCAGAAACTCAATCCAAAAAAATAGCTTCCCATAGTTTTTATTTAGCAAGAGTTACATTTGATAAGAGATTAATAAGAAATCTTTTAAAACTGATTGATCTATCTTTGCTGTAGTTCCATGCAAGGTCCTTCTCCTGTTTAATATAGTTATTCGTTTACCCCCAACTCCCCTCTCTATTCCCCCCCCATAGGCAACCCCTCCAATGTGTTTAGTATGTATCAATTTGTATGCATGTGTTTTTAATTTACAAAAATAATATTGCACTATATATTTAACTCTGCCTCTTTTTTCCCTTCAGCAGATCATTTCTAAGATCCATTTATATTGCTGTGTGTATCTAACCCGAGGGCTGCCTACACTCCCTCCGCAATGCCTGAGGGTTTCTGCATCCCATGACCCCAACCATAATTGCATTATTCTGCCTTCTAATTGTTCCCAGTTGGTAGGTGTAGGGTAATTTCCTCTGTGCTGTTTTAATCTGCCTTTTTCTGATTTCTGATGAGCTTGAGCAACCCTTCTTCTGTTTACTAGAATCTAGGGTTTACTCTTGGATAATTGGGTATATCCTTTGCCCATTTTTATGATTTCCATCTTGTTTCAACTTGTTCTTGATGATTTATAGGAGTTCCTTTATATTCTAGGGTAATGTGCAACAGGGTAATCGCCAGTCAAATATGCCTATTACGTTTAAATTAATAGAAATTCAGTTTCCAATTCATACTAGCCATGTTTCAAGTACTCAGTAGCTACATGGGGCTGGTGCCTGCCTTATTGGACAGAACAGCTATAGAACATTTTCATCACCACAGAGAGTCCTACTGGACAGCACTGTTCTAGACTAACATTCCAGATATGAGCCCCTTTGGGGCCTTTGGTTAAACAGAAATCTTTAAATTTAATGTAACTCAAAGTATCATCTTTTTCATAATTTCTCCTTTTGAAGTTTTATTTAAGTCCTTCATACTCCTAACCCCAAGAGATGTTCTCTTAAATTTTCTTCTACTAGTTTATGGTTTTAGAACTTTATTCCATCTGGAGTACAACTTTTTTTTATATATGGTGTTAGGTTGGGATTCAGTTTTTTGTTTTCTATACCAAGTCCATTTCTCGACACCAAAACTAGACAATCAGTACTGAATGTTCATGAATATACAAGTCTGTCTCCTATAGCTCTATTCTGTTCCATGTTCTGTTTGACTGTTCTTGTGCCAGCAGTAAACTGTTCTTACTTGTGTGTCTGGTAGGGTATTTTAGATAGTTGTGGATCTCAGGTGTCCCAGATAAATTTCAGATGTAGTGCATTCGTTTTCTAGTGCTGCTGTAACAAAGTAACCCAAATGTGGTGACTTAAACCAACAAAATTTTATGCTCTCAGAGTTCTAGAGGCCAAAATTCTGCAAGATGTCCACAGGGCCATGCTCCCTCCAAAGGTTCTAAGGAAGAACCCTCCCTTGCCTTTTCCTAGTTTCTGGGGACTGTTGTCATTCATTGGCATTCCTTAGCTTGTAGCTGTATTGCACCCATCTCTGCCTCAGTCTTCACAGTGAGGACACCAGTCTCTGGATTTAGGACCTACCCTAACCCGGTATGACCTCATCTTAACTAATTACACCTGCAAAGACCCTATGTTTTAAAATGGTCACATTCAGAGGTTGAGTGGGAAACTATTTAACCCAACATAGTTAATCAACTTAAAAAAAATCAACTGGAATTTGTATTGAAATTGTCCCGAATCTAGAGATTAATTTGTGAGAACTATATATCTTATAATATTAAACCAGTCCATTCAAGAGTATGTATGTTTCATCATTTATTGAGATAATCCTTAATACAGATAGTCCCCAACGTACGATGGTTCCACTTACAATTTTTTGATGGTGCAGAAACGCTATGCATTCAGTAGAATCCTACCTCAGATTCTGAATGTTGGTCTTTTCCCGGACTAGTGCTACGCGGTATTATATTCTCTCATGATGCCAGGTGGCGGCAGCAAGTGCCATGTAATCATGAGGGTAAACATCCAACACTTTACAGTGTACTGTAGTCAGTAAATTACATGAGATATTCAGCCTGTTATTATAAAAACGGGCTTTGTGTTTAGATCAACTGTAGGCTAGTGTCAGTGTTCTGAGCGTGTTTAAGGTAGGTTAGGCTAAGCTATGATGTTTGGCAGACTGGGGGTAGTCAGTGCATATTTTCAACATACCATAGGTTAATAGGAACATATGAGGAGGGCTCCAAAAAGCCTAGAATTATCTTTTGGAGGGCGGGCCCCTGTAGTACACTTGGAATTTATTCCTTAGATCAAATGGTCAGCCAAAGTTTTTATCTGGGAGTTTTAAGAAGGTTGACTCATGATTTGTGGAAGAAATATCCTGAGTTGTGGCAAACAGGTGCCTGGTTCTTCCATCATGACAATGCACCTACTCATGCCATGCTGAATTCATCAGTTTTTGACCAAAACCAGCATGACCCCCATACCCCACACTCCCTATTCATCTGACCTTGCCCTGAGTGACTTTTTTGTTCCCCCGGATGAAAAAGGTCCTCAAAGGGAAATGTTTTGCCGATGTGAAAGAGATGAAACAAAAAAAAATGACAGAAGCACTAAAAGGCATCAAAACAGACAAGTTTGAAAACCCTTTTGAGCAGTGGAAAAAGAGACTCGATAGGTGTATTGCATCAAACGGAGAGTACTTTGAAGGTGACTGAAGTTTAAACATGTAAGAATAAATACACAATTTTTAATAAATAAATTCTGGTTTGGGAGTTTTTTGGGGGGGAGTCGTAGTCTCACTCTGCTGCACAGGCTGGAGTGCAGTGGCACGCTCACGGCCACAGCAGCTTCAGCCAGCTGGGCTCAGGCGATCGTTCTGCTTCAGCCTTCCAGGTAGCTGAAAACACAGGCACATGCCACCATGCCCAGCTAATTTTTTGATTTATTACAGAGATGGGGTCTCACCAAGTCGCCCAGGCTGATTTCGAACCTCTGGACTCAGACAGTCCTCTTGTCTTTGCCTCCCAAAGTGCTGTGATTACAGTCATGAGCCACTGCTCCTGGTTTAAAGTCCTTTTTTGTGGGAGTTCTCCCATCGTAATTCCATCATAAGTCAAGGAGCATCTGTATATATCTCTCATTAAAGTTTTAAAGTATTTTCCATACAAATCTCATATATTCTTGACTAATTCCTTAATACTTTATGGTTTTGTAAATATTAAACATTGTATCTTAATTTTTATTAAAACTTTTAGTTGACTGTTGTCAGCACAGATTGAACTTGAATCCAGAAAGTTTCTTAATAGTTGCTAAAGATTCTTACTAATTTTAAAAGTTTTTCTACTGATTTATTTTTTCTGAGGAGGTGTCATATTATTTACAAATAATGATAGTTTATTCTCTTTCCTTTCAATTCTTATTTAATTTTATTTCTTCTACTTTTTCTTAATACTTTTAGTTAAAATTATTTCTGATCTTGAAGAAAATTTATGTAAAATTTCTCCATTAAGTATGTTACATGCTGTAGGTTTTGATATTATTATATTACTTTTATTAAGCTTAGGAAGTTCCTTTTAATTCCTAGTTTGCTCTGAAGTTTTTTCTTCTTTCTTTTTCTTTTTTTTTAAATTGGGGTCTTACTCTGTCTCCCATACTGGAATACAGTGACACATCATGGCTCGCCACAACCTTAATCTCCTGGGCTCAGGCAATCCTTCTGCCTCGGCCTCCTGAGTGTGTATCTGGGACTACAGGTATGGGCGACCACACTCAGCTTATATATATATTACTCAAAAAAAAAAAAAAAAAGAAGTAGAATTGCTGAGTTATAATGGTGATTATTAATTTTTTGAGGAACGGTTTCTACAGTGACTGTACCGTTTCACCTTCTCACCAGTAATGTACAAGGGTTCCGATTCCTTCACATTCTTCCCAACACTTAATATTTCATTTTTATTCTGTTTTGTTTTATGGCCAACCTAGTGTATGTAAAATGATCTCTCATTGTGGTTTTGATTTTATTTCCCTAACGCCTAATGATATTGAGCATCTTTTCGTGTGCTTGCTTTGGCCTTTTGTGTATCTTTTTCAGAGAAATGTCTATTCAAGTCTTTTGCCCATTTTATTTTTTTTTATTTTTGTTTTTGTTTTTTGTTTTTTTTGAGTAGGAGTCTCACTCAGTCACCCAGACTGGAGTGCAGTGGCCACGCCCGGCCACCGCAGCCTCGATCTGCTGGGCTCCGGCGATCCTTCCGCCTCAGCCTTCCGAGTAGTTGGAACTACAGGTGTGCACTACCACGCCCGGCTGATTTTTTGATTTATTGTAGAGATGAGGTCTCGCCAAGTTGCCCAGGCGGGTCCCGAATCCGCGGGCTCAGGCAATCCACTCACCTCGGCCTCCCAAAGTGCTGGGATTACAGGCTGAGCCACCGAGCCCGGCCTGTCTGTAACTTTCAAAGAAGCAATATGAACATGACCTGGAGATCCCACACTGGAAATTGGATGAGGTAGTTGATGGCGCTTTGACTTGTGCTTGTTTGGGGGGGAAAGGTGAAGACGTCTTCATTTTTAAGGAATGACTACAGTACTTTGGGCAAGAGCATTACACAGTGGTGACTGTCATAGTAATAACCAGAAATGTACATATGGAAAAAGAACATGTTTACGTTGGGCATCTGTCCTCTGCATCTTGAAAGCACACTCCTTACTGGGGGAGGTGGTGATTTCCCACATTAAAAGTCCTGCCTCCTCAATGTGGACTGCTAGTTGACTCCAATATTCACTCTCCCATCTTCTTTTGTCACAGAATGTTCATTTCTGCTGGGCACATTACCAGGATGACTAAGTTCTAGCCATTGATAGTAAGGAGAAATATTGTATGTTATCTCCAGGAAGTTTCTTTAAAAGGGAGGAAGAGGCTGGGTGCACTGGCTCACAGCTATAATCCCAGCACTTGGGGAGGCTGAGGTGAGAGGATTGCCTGAGCCCACGGGTTCGAGACCAGCCTGGGCAACTT
>NW_007247774.1:11273-34200 GCF_000164805.1 Carlito syrichta | reverse complement strand
CTACCACGCCCGGCTGATTTTTTGATTTATTGTAGAGATGAGGTCTCGCCAAGTTGCCCAGGCGGGTCCCGAACCTTTGCCCATTTTAAAATTGGGTTGTTTGTCTTTCTGTTGTTGAGTTGGAGTTCTTAATATAGTCTTGATACTAGACTCTTATCAAATATATGATTTGTAAATATTTTCACCCATTTTGTGGATTGTATCTTCACTCTATTGATAATGTTCTTTGATACACTAAACTTTTGATTTTGATGGAGTCCGACTTATCTAATATTTTTGTGTTGTTTGTGCTTTTGGTGTCATATCTTAAAAATCATTCCCTAACTCAGGGTCCTAAAGATTTGCCCTTAGCCGGGCTCGGTGGCTCAGCCTGTAATCCCACGCCTTTGGGAGGCTGAGGTGAGTGGATTGCCTGAGTCCGCGGGTTCGAGACCCACCTGGGAGGCGAGACCTCATTTCTACAATAAATCAAAAAATCAGCCAGGCGTGGTGGTGCATGCCTGTAATTCCGGCTACTTGGAAGGCTGAGGCAGAAGGATCGCCGGAGCCCAGCAGGTCGAGGCTGCGGTGGCCGGAAGCGGCCACTGCACTCCAGTCTGGGCGACAGAGTGAGACTCCAACTCAAAAAAAAAAAAGAAAAAGATTTGCCCTTATGCTTTCTTCTAAGAGTTTCATAGTTAGTCCTTGATCCATTTTGAGGTTTTTTTTTGTACCTGTTTTTGTATATGTAGAGGTCCAACTTAATTCTTCTGTATATGGCTATTAAGTTGTCCCAGCACAATTTGTTGAAGAAATTTTCTTTCCTCCATTGTCAAAAATCATCTGACCAACTGGATGTGGTTGCTCATGCCTGTAATCCCAGCACTTTGGGAGGCCAAGACAAGAGGATTGCCTAAGCCCAGGAGTTCGAGACCAGCCTGGGCAACATAGTGAGACCTCATCTCCACAAAAAGTACAAAAATTAGTCATGCATGTGGCGCACGCCTGTAGTTCCAGCTATTTGGGCTGAGGTGGGAGGATTGCTTGAGCTTAGGAGTTTGAGGCTGCAGTGACCTAGGCTCATGCCACTGTACTCCAGCCTGGGTGACAGAGTGAGATCCTGTCTCAAAAAAATAGTAATAATAATGATTAATTGGCCATAGATGTAAGACTTTTTTTCTGGATTTTCAGTTTTCTTTCATCAATCTATGTGATTATCCTTGAGCTAATACCACACAGTATTGATTACTGTGCTTTATAATAAGTTTTGTGATCAGGAAACATGAGTTCTCCAACTTTGTTCTTCCTTCTCAAGATTGTTTTGCCTATTCTGGGTCCCTTGAATTTCTATATGAATTTTAGAATCAACTTTTCTATTTCTGCAAAATACCCAGGTGGGAAGTTTGTTGAACAAAAATTTGTTGGCTCTATAGATCAATTTGGAGAGTATTTCCATCATAAAATATCAAGTTTTTCAACCCATGAATTCAGATGTCTCTCCACTTATTTAGATTTTCTTTAATTTCTTTCAATTATTTTGTGTAGTTTTCTGTGTACACGTCTTGCATATTTTTGTTAAATTTATTCCTGAATATGTTATTCTTTTTGTTGCTCTTGGAAAGGAATTCTTTCTTTTTCTTTTTTTTTTTTTTTTTTTTTTTTGAGTTGGAGTCTCACTCCTTCGACCAGGCTGGAGTACAGTGGCACGCATGCTTACGGCCACCCCAGCGTCGACCTGCTAGGCTCCAGCGATCCTTCCACCTCAGCCTTCCGAGTAACTGGAACTACAGATGTGTGCTACAACACCCAGCTATTTTGTATTTTATTGTAGAGCCAAGGTCCCGCCAGATTGCCTGGCAGGTCTTGAACCCCCGGGCTCAGGCAATCCACTTGCCTCGACCTCCCAAAGTGCTGGGATTACAGGCTGAGCCACCGAGCCTGGCAGGAATTGTTTTCTTAAAATCACTTTTAAGATATTTCATCAGCCAGGCTCGGTGGCTCAGCCTGTAATCCCGCGCCTTGGGAGGCTGAGTTGAGTGGATTGCCTGAGTCCGCGGATTCGAGACCCACCTGGGCAACTTGGTGAGACCTCATCTCTACAATAAATCAAAAAATTAGCAGGGCGTTGTAGCGCACATCTGTAGTTCCAGCTACTTGGAAGGTTGAGGCGGAAGGATCACCAGAGCCCAGCAGGTCGAGGTTGCGGTGGCCGGGAGCGGCCACTGCACTCCAGTCTGGGCGACAGAGTGAGACTCCAACTCAAAAAAAAAAAAAAATATATATATATATAGTTCATTGCTAGTGTATATATAAATGCAATTGGTTTTTGTTACAACTGATTTTTTTATATTGACCTTGTACTCTATAATTTTGCTGAATTGACATATTAGTTTTAAGAGGTTGTGTTTTTTTTGTAGATTCTTTAGGGTTTTATACATAATCATGTTGCCTGAGGCAAAAAGACAGTATTATTATTTCTTTTCAATATTTATGCCTTTCTTTTCCTTGTTTTGTCTTTTTTTTTTTTTTTCTTAGCCTTCTTTCATGGGTTAGGATCCCTCACCTCCCTCCACCCACCATGGAAGCACAATGTTGAATAGTAATCTTTTGGTCTTTCATTTCATCATTATCCATGATGCTAGCTATAGATTTTTTTTTTTTGAGTTGAAGTCTCACTCTGTCGCCCAGACTGGCTGCTCCCGGCCACTGCAGCCTCGACCTGCTGGGCTCCAGTGATCCTTCCATCTCAGCCATCCAAGTAGCTGGAACTACAGGCACGTGCTACCACACCCGGCTAATTTTTGATTTATTGTGGAGATGAGGTCTCACCAAGTTGCCCAGGTGGGTCTCGAACCCGCAGGCTCAGGCAATCCACTCACCTCAGCCTCCCAAGTCGCGAGATTACAGACTGAGCCACCTAGCCCGGCTTTTTTCTGCAATTATTAAGATGACCACTACCACCAGCTAGGCATAGCTTACACTTGTAATCTCAGCACTTCAGGAGGCCAAGGCAGGAGGATTGCTTGAGCCCAGGAGTTCAAGACCAGCCTATGGCAAGCTGTCGTCTCTACAAAAAATGCAAAAATTAGTTGGGCATGATGGCACACACCTGTAGTCCTAGCCACCCAGGAAAGAGGATCACTTGAGCCCAGGAGGTCGAGGCTGCCGTGAGCCACGATCATACCACTGCACTCCAGTCTGGGTGACAGAGTGAGATCCCAACTCAAAAAAAAAAAAAAAAGATGACCCCCTCCCACTTATAAAAGTATTGCAATAGGTAAGTGAACATCGTTGTCCGTTAGGTAGATTGCTTTGCCAACATAGGTGTGGCTAACAAAATTCTATGTGAAACAGAGGGAGGGATACCAAGGTCGGGTGGAGGGAAAACCATGGTGTCAAAGTCTGGAGCCAGCAAGGTTGAGGATGCATCAGGGAAAGGGGAAAGAATAAATCCCCTAGATGGAGACTCAGTCAAGCAGAGGGGACAGGGCTGTGCTAAGACAGGTGTGAGGGGTGTGTGAAACACGCCTCGGCATGCTCTGGCATCTTCAATCACTGCATCTCTCGCCAATGCTTTGGGGGCAGGTTTTCTTCTGAAGGAATACCTAAAGTGACAAATCCCACTTCAAGGTAGGTGTGGAGTAAAAACAAAGGTCACCTGAGGAGTATCATACAGAAACTACACACAACACAGATGTGCATTTTGTCACTCAGGATAAAATATCTCACCTGCTTCCCCACTGAGCTTCTACTTAGTTTATATTTTTACAGAACTTGGTCAAGGTTGAGTCTAGAAATTCTTAGAGATAAGGACATAAAGCAAATGATGTTTTTCTTCTAAAATATCCACCCTACATTTCTGCTGTTCCAGAGTGAGCAAACAGACCAGGAAACCTTATGGAAATGGCCCGACTGTTTTTCAGAAGACTGCTTTCTGGTCAGTCCTTCCAGTCAATGCAGCAGATTAGATCAAGAAGGATCATGTCATGAACATCCTCGGAAAGAGCCCGGTAGCCTGACTGCCTGGTTTCTAGTCACTGGGCAGGAATCAAAACTTCATTTGGAGCCAGATGGACCTGAGTTTCCTTGTGGCTCCTTCCTTCCAGTGACTTGTTTTCCTCCAGAAAAGGGGATAGTTGTGAGGATGAGACCAAATCGAGAATGAAAAGGGTGTGGTGAGTGGTAGGTATGTGCCATTTCTTCCCTCCTGTGGGGTCCTAACCTTGGGGACAGGCTCAGGTGGTTTCCAGCCCACATGGCAGCTTCACCTCCTGGCCGTGGGCACCCCCTGTTTCCTCACCCAGAAAGCACACAAACAAGCCCTCTTGGCCACTGTGAGGACCTGGTGCCTCTGACATCAATTTGTCTGCAGATTTTATAACTAGGTCATGCCCCTCCCGGACATCCAATCTTTTCCCATTACTCTTTACTAGCTTTTGTTGGCATGAAGAAACTTAGAGAAAGAGAAAACCATGACAGAAATAGACACTACAGTATCAATTAGTCAGTAAATATAAAGAATGATAGCTGGACTTGGTGGCTCAGCCTCTAATCCCAGCACTTTGGGAGGCTGAGATGAGTGGATTGCCTGAGCTCATGGATTCGAGACCAGCCTGGGCAACTTGACGAGACCTCATTTCTTCAAAAATTAGCTGGGCATAGTAGTAGGCGCCTGTAGTTCCAGCTGTGGTGTGATCACTGGAGCCCAGCAGGTAGACGCTGGGTTGGCCATGAGTGTGCCACTGCATTCTAGCCTGGGCAACAGAGACTCAACTCAAAAAAAAAAGAATGGTGATGAAAGAAGCTATCTACGTGGCAAGCTCAATACTCAGTGTTTTACGCTCATTTAATGTTTGTAGTATCCAATGAAAGAGACATAATTATCCCCATCTTACAGATGAGGGAATTGAGACGCGGTGAGGTAAATTACCTGGGGTTTCTCATCTGCAAAATGGAGATGATGAGTACTGGTGTGAGCATCAAATGTATAACTATACATAAAATGCATAGAAGACGGGCTGGAGTAGGGGGCTGGAGTAGGGGTCCATCTGAAGCATCTTTCTGCAATGTGCTTTTTTTCAATCAACATATTTGATATTTGTCTGACTCATTTATTGTGTGACCACCCCTCCATTCATTTATCCTTTTGCCCGACACTGTAGGAGTTGAGTCCTCCCAGAAGCAGATGTCAAGCCAGAACTAAGCATATAAGACATTTATTGGAGGGCGCACCCATGAAGGATAAAGGAGAGTGAGCTGGAGAAGGTAGGGGGAGCCTTCCGATGCCTGGGGGAAAAGAGGTGACGGAAATAGGGTGGATGAAGAGAGTCTGGGGTTGCGGGGCAGTTCTCCAAATGGTTTGGTCAGGCCGATGGGGAGTCCTCCAGCCAGTGTCACCATTACAGGAGTCCTGCATCCCACAGGAAAGGGCCTGCCCTGGCACCCCCACCGTGAACCTGGTGTTCCCAGCGGGTACTCCTACACCAGCCACTGCGAGCAGCCCGTGGGAAGCCCGGCTTCAGGAAGGGTGAGGAGGTGGATCCTGGTTGGAAGCTGGGGCTGTCCATCAACTACGATCCCCGAAGGTGAAGTCTGAGCTGAGTCTTTCTATGGCAGCCACGAGCATCTGGGTTGTTTCACATTTGTCTCTGTTGGCTTTGCCTTGAGGAGTAGTGGTGACCATGGGCCCACTCTGCTGAGGTGACTGTCCCCACTGCGTGCTGACGAAATTGAATTTCTGGGCCTCATAAATTCACTGGGGTGAAAAAGCCAGTCCCAGGTCTTGCAGGGGTCAACTCCCAGTCGATTTCCCTAAGAAGACACACACTGTCTGATAACTCTTTCTGACTGAGAGAACTCCAATTTGCTACGAAAGTTTGGGACCCTTGACCACAAGGGGTTCCTTCCTCATAAATATTAAAAAAGAATTCTGAACAGGTACAGTGGCTCACGCCTATAATCCCAGCACTTTGGGAGGCCTAGGTGAGAGGATTGCTTGAGCCCAGGAGTTTGAGACTAGCCTGGGTAACATAGCAGTATCTTGTTTAAAAAGAAAGAAAGCGAGAGGAAGAAAGAAAGACAAAGACATTAGCTATATATGGTGGCACTCACCTGTAGTCCCAGCTTCTTAAACGGCTGAGGTGGAAGGATCACCTGAGCCTAGGAGGTCGAGGCTGTGGTAAGCTGTGATCATGCCACTGCACTCCAGCCTGGGCGGCAGAGTGAGATCCTGACTCAAAAAAAAAAAAAAAAAGATTCTACCTTAGGGTAACCCAAGAGCCTCCCTTCCCCCTTTCATCTAAGGATCTAATCCTTTTCAGTCTCCGTTTGGGGAATGACGGGGTAGTCTATTTTCTCCAATCTAATACTTGGTGCTATGGTTTGAATGTTCTCTCCAAAACTCATGTTAAAATTGAATTACCATTGTGAAGGTATTAAGATGTGGGACCTTTAAGAGTTAAGATGTGTGCCCTCTTGAATAGAATAATACTATTATCACAAGAGTGAGTTAGTTATTGGAAGTGAAAAGAAAAAAACTAGCAGCCCCATTAAAAAGTGGGCAAAAGACATGAACAGACTCTTCTGTAAAGATGATATACAAGCAGCCAACAGAGACGTGAAAAAATGCTCAGCCTTACCAATCATCAGAGAAATGCAAACTAAAACTGAAATGAGATACCATCTAACCCTGATAAGAATGATTATCACTGATAAGTCAAAAAAACAACTGGTGCTGGCACAAGTGCAGAGAAAAGGGAATGCTTTTACACTGTTGGTGGGAGTGCAGGCTAGTTCAACCTCTATGGAAAGCAGTGTGGCGATTCCTAAAAGAACTAAAAATTGACCTTCTATATGCTCCAGCAATCTCTCTCCTAGGAATATACCCAGAGGAATACAAATCGTTCCACAAAAAAGATATCTGCATATGCATGTTTATTGCCACACTATTCACAATAATGAAAACATGGAATCAACCTTACTAAGCGGACTGGATAAAGAAAATGTGGTACATATACATGATGGAGTATTATGCAGCCATAAAGAAGAACAAAATCATCGACTTTGCAGCAAATTGGATGGAGTTGGAGACCATCAAACTGAGTGATCTATCACAGAAACGAAGAACTGATTACCACATGTTCTCACTCATAAGTGAGTCTTGAGCATTAGTGACATTAGCATACGGGAGGGATTGACAGTTGCTGGGCATTGCTAGGGAAGGGAGGGAGGAGGGAGGGTGGGGAGTATGTGACAACACAAAGGCTACCTGGTCCACTACTGGGCGATAGAGGACCAGTTAGAAGTCCGAATTTCACCTATATGCCGCCTACTCATGTAGTTAATCTTCACTTGTACCCCACATTTCTATCATAAAATAAAAAATAATAAAAGAGTAGTTATTGTGGGAATGAGCTCCTGCTAAAAAGGATAAGTTTGGCCCCAACTTTTTCCCCTGTCTTGTGGTCTTGTTGGCATGATGTAGCAAGAAGATGCCAGCACCATGCTCTTGGACTTCCAGACTCCAGAACTATGAGCTACATAAACTTATTTTCTCTGTAAATTACTCAGTCTGTGGTATTCTGTTAGAGCAGTAGAAAATGAACAAAGAAACTTGGGTTCCTCCTTTTAGAGAACACATGGCTCTTGGGGGTAGTTAAGTCCCTGTCAACCCCAGGACTGCATACACTCTGAGGGGACAGGTGAGGAAACAAAAAAGCCAGAAAGGTGGTTGAGTCCAGGGAGGGTGATTAGGAAAGGCTCTCCTGTCATGGTCAGTGTTTCCATCTAACTGCTGTTTTATGTCCAAGTAGATCGCTTTTTTTGTTGTTGGGAATTTTGTGGAGGATGGAGACCATCCAGGTGATCTGTGTCCATGTCAAGCCATGAGCAGCTCGACTTGAGGCTAAGGGTCTCTTGGCTGGGATTCAGTGATTCCAGATATGGTCCCAACAATGCCATGGGCTACTGTGTGGCTTTAGGCAAGTCAGAGACAATCTCTGGGCATCAATTTTCCTGGCTATCAAATAAGAATATTACAACCTGCTGTGCCCCCCTACTTCATGCAGATCTAAGAGGGACAGGTAAGCTGTATCAGAAAACCACAGAGCTACCACCTCAAAGCTTATGTAGGGACTCCACCACCCCTTCCTTCAAAGGAAGGGATTGGGGAGCAGGACAGGTGGCCAGATGCTGATCTGTCATGTAGGTTCCTGGAGGATGGGACGCTGCTTGGCTCTCTTCCTACTGCCTCCAGGCTTGAGAATTAGCCCCTCATTGGGCATCTCCGGTCCTCACGGTGGGCTTATTCTAAGTGGAATTTCCTAAACAGCTGGTCAGTGGGCAGCGCCTCTGTGTGTAGTGCTGGGGAGGGAATGGGGGACAAGATGAGTGTCAATCAGGGGATGACGCTGATGGAGAGCCCATGAAGCCAGCATGCAGAGGCTGTGTGGTGGGCAGAGGGGACACGTGACATGGCGGACCTCGTCCCTGGGCTTGTTATTCCCCAGGCTGAGGTCTTGCTCCTCAGTTGGCCTAACAGAAAGCCAAATGTGAAAGTCACTTGGACAAGGAATTTTCCCTAGACTTCAGGAAAGTACCCTAGGTAGTCCCTGGACCTAGCCCAGGCTGGCTTCCTGCTTATAGCAAACACTGGCAGTCACTGGCTGCACTTTTACTTTCCTTTTACTGAATGTGTAGTATCCTTGTGATCATGATGCATTACACACTCCCTCCCATTGCTTTGATCCCATGACTTTCTAGTAGGGAATCTATAAGTCTCGGACTTCTAGGAAAGTGAAACTCAGCAGCAACCTGCCTCCCTCCTAGCGTGCCTCACAAGTACAGAGTATTGGCCGCCTGACTATGGTCCCCTGAGAAAGTAGCCCTCCAGAAGCCAGATGGGACAGCCCGGACACCTGCTTGCCACCCAACCTGGCCAGCAGAGCGCTCTGGGGCAGGCCGCTCCCACCTCCCCCAAGGCTGCTTCCCCCTCCTTTTGCTTCAGTGGTCTGACCTCCTCAGAGTTCCCCCAACACACTCTGCACATGTCCGTCTCTGCACGTGCTGTGCCCGCTCTCTGGAATACCCTTCCTCCTCCCTGCCCACTCCCAGTTCTCCAGACCTGTAAGACCAGTCCAAAGGGCAATTCTTCTCAAGCTGTTTCTGCTCCCAGGGCTAATATTCCCTTTCTCTCTTGTTCCCCAATAGCACTTCTTATCATCTGTTTGGGAGTGTTTCACTTGGGCCTAGGAGTTCGAGGCTTCAGTACATGACTATTGTACCACTGCACTCCAGCCTGGGCAACACGGATACCCCCATCTCTAAAGCAAACGATAACAAAAAATTCCATTGCAGAGACACACCACATTCTGCTTATTTATTCATCAGCTGATAGACATTTGGATTGTCTCCACTTTCAGGCTATGATGAACAGTTCTATTAACATTTGTGTACAAATTTTGTGTGGATGTGTTTTCAGTACTCTTGGGTATATAGGTAGAAGTGGAGTTCATATAGTCCCTCTGCGTTTAAGCTTTTGAGGAACCACCAAACTCTTTTTCTTTTTTTTTTTTGAGTTGGAGTCTCACTCTGTCACCCAAACTGGCCTCGACCCACTGGGCTCTGGCGATCCTTCCACCTCAGCCTTCCAAGTAGCTGGAACTACAGGCGTACACTACCACGCCTGGCTAATTTTTTGATTTATTGTAGAGATGAGGTCTCGCCAAGTTGCCCAGGCGGGTCTCGAACCCACGGGCTCAGGCAATTCACTCACCTCGGCCTCCCAAGGCGCGGGATTACAGGCTGAGCCACCGCGCCTGGCCCAGACTATTTTTCAAAGCAACTATTTTTAAAACCAATATATAAACTCATTCTCATTGTTTACAAAAAAGTCCCAACATTCCAGTGAAATGTACATGTTCTCTCAATCATACCCCCATCCCAGCCTTTTCCAAGGTAAGCTCTCTTATCCTTCCAGGCCCTTTGCCATGCATTGACCAACACACACACACACACACACACACACACACACACACACACACACACACACACATTATTTTATGTATTTTTACATTCATGATGTTTACTGTATGCCACATTCTATATGTCAGAAATATGATGACTCATTCTTTGTAACCAAAACATAAAGTTCCATAACACTGATAAACCATAATTGATATAACCACTTCCCTATGGTGAATACCTAGAGTTTATTCCCAGCTGTTTTCCTGTCTCAAGAACTACTGCTGGGGCCGGGCTCAGTGACTCAGCCTGTAATCCCAGCACTTTGGGAGGCTGAGGCGAGTGGATTGCCTGAGGCCGCAGGTTCGAGACCAACCCAGGCAACTTGATGAGACCTCGTCTCTACAATAAATAAAAAATGACCTCATCTCTACAATAAATCAAAAAATTAGTTGGGCATGGTAGCGCGCGCCTGTAATTCCAGCTACTCGGAAGGCTGAGGCGGAAGGATCGCCGGAGCCCAGAGGGTCGAGGCTACGGTGGCCCGGAGCGGCCACTGCACTTCAGTCTGGATGACAGAGTGAGACTCCAACTCAAAAAAAAAAAAAAAATAAATAAATAATAAAAAAATTTATTGTGTGGTAGCACCTGTGGTTCTGGCTGCTTGGAAGGCTGAGGCAGAAGGATTGCCAGAGCCCAGCAGTTCGACACTGGGGTGGCTGTGAGCTCCAGCCTGGGTAACGGAGTGAGACTCCAACTTAAAAAAAAAAAAAAAAAAAGAAAAGAAAAATAGGAAAGAGCCGGGCTCGGTGGCTCAGCCTGTAATCCCGCGCCTTTGGGAGGCTGAGGTGAGTGGATTGCCTGAGCCCGCGGGTTTGATACCCGCCTGGGCAGCGAGACCTCATCTCTACAATAAATCAAAAAATCAGCCGGGCGTGGTAGCGGGTGCCTGTAATTCCAGTTACTCGGAAGGCTGAGGCGCTAACAGATATCTGAGACCTTCAGTTGGTACCAAGACAAAATTTGCACTGAGCTTCCCTCTCCTTCCACACGAAGGAGCTAGAATTGATCTTCCCTGTTCTCTTTGTTGCCTTCACCTACAGATGGCCACAACTAACCTCAAGCAGCATGGCAGCAAGTGATCCAGCCGGCTCTACCTGGGCAGCCCCTACTTGGAGCCAGTGTAAGAGGCCTGCGCCCTGTACAGAATGTCATTCTGAATTATCTGAGCCCTTGGGACCAAAAAGAGAGGCCTGCACAAAGAGACTTCTCCTTTCCAGGTTTTCCAAGGTATCAGTAGCTATGACAAGGCCAGTCTTAGGACATTTTTAACATGAAAAAGAATCATGTCAATGCAACTAAGATGCATTAAAATTCCCTGTAGGTTTGTCCTCCAGGTTAGTGACCAAGTCACACAGTGTAATACCCAATACAGACTTTTCACATCAGGAAGAAATGGAAGCTGGTTGACAAGAACCTCTTCACCAGACATATAAAGCCACCACTGACTAGTCAAAATTCTCTTGGAGGAAAGGCTCTTAAGATGTTCTCTAAGTCAGAGCCCCTTCTTTTACTTTCTAGTTGCCTGAACTTTTAGTCCATGAAATTGATTTGTATTTTTACTCTGTTAGCAAGCTATATGGTTGGGAGCACAAACATTTGAAACTATCTTATCTTCTTAGAAGATTATTTCTTCTGTAAACATGGATTCCCTCCTTCTTCCCTATAATGTTTTTCCTTAAATTCTCTTTGTCTGATGTTAATACAGCTGTACTTGAGCACTTGGGTTAGACCAACTAATCTAATCCAGCTTTTATGATGAGCAAGAATAATAATGACTTAAATCTAGTTTAAGGTGACTTTTACTTTGGCTTTCTCTCAAAACAACAAATAACCAAACCAAAGGACTTATATAAGAATGCAGGGGGCGGAGGTAGCTTTTGATTGTTTTCTTATTTCTCATGGGGTATGCCCAAAGTTTGGGGGTCTGAGTAAGCTGTCTGAGAAGTGTAGAACCATGGTCTCACCTCAATGCCAGAAATAACCAGTACCACTATACAAATATAAAGCAAAAGTTCAGCTCATCACGTAGTACGGCCTTCTGGCCTGATGCTCAGTTCCTTCTGAGTCAGCACAGGGCAATCTCCTATCTGCCTCTGTGCTTCCAGTCCCAGGCACTTTCTTCCATTTACGTTCCCTTGAGGGACCACAAAGACATGCCCGATGAGGGACTGTCACAACCTGTTAGCATTTGCTTGCTCTTTTTCTTTATTTTTGGATTTTGTTTTATATGCATTTCTTATAAACAGAATTGAACTGGACTGTACTTTCTATTTTATTTATTGATGTATTGTTTTACTCAAACTGAAAATTTTTGTCAGTCAATAGGTTGATTTAACTCCTTCATATTTGTTATGAGTACTTATTCTTTTATTCTTTTTCCTGACTTTTGTTGGACTGCTAGAATTGAAGTTATATTGTTTTTCACATGGTTTGGAATTTATATATTTTACTTGTGGTGTTTAACATTTTATTTGTGTATTCTTCAGCATACAAATTAAGCCTGTATTTTTCTCATATATTTTTGTTAAAAAATAAGCTCTTCCTTCTGGATGTGGTGGCTCGCGTCTGTAATCCCAGCACTTTAGACAGCCGAGGCAAGAGGATTGCTTGAACCCAGGAGTTCAAGACCAGCCTGGGCAACGTTGTCTCTACAAAAAAAATTAGCAGGCCATGGTGGTGCGTGCCTATAGTTCCAGCTACTTGGGATGCTAAGTCAAAAGAAATGCCCGAGCCCAGAAAGTCGAGGCTGCAATGACCCATGATCATGCCACTGCCCTCTAGCCTGGGTGACAGATTGAGACCTTTAGTCAAAAAAACAAAAACAAAAACAAAACCCCAAGACAGGCATGGTGGCTCATGCCTATAATCCCAGCACTTTGGGAGGCAGTGGCAAGAGGATTGTCTGAGCCTAAGGGTTCGAGACCAGCTTGGGCAACTTGGTGAGACCTTGTCTCTACAACAGATCAAGAAAAACTAGCTGGGCATGGTGGCATGTGCCTGTGGTTCCAGCTACTTGGAAGGACGAGGTGGAAGGATCACCTGAGCCCAGCAGGTCGAGACTGCTGTGGCTGTGAGTGTGCCACTGCACTCTAGCCTGGGCAACAGAGTAAGACTCAAATTAAACAAACAAACAAGCAAACAAAAAACCAGTCTTCCTAATGACAAAAGAATCTTAACATTCTTTTTATTCTCTCCACTTCACCCATGTTGATATGATCTATGGTTTTCAGATCATTGATTTTTAAAATAAGTAACATTTATTTAGATTCAATTTTTTTGTTTTTATTACTCATCATCATATTAATTTTTCTCTTCTTTGTGAAATAATTCCTCTAATAATTCTTTCATAAAATATCTGTTAATGATAGACTGAGTCTTTTTTTTTTTTTTTTTTGAGTTGGAGTCTCTGTTGCCCAGGCTGGAGTGCAGTGGCACACTCAAGGCCCTGGCAGCCTCAACCTACTGGGCTTAGGTGATCCTTCTGCCTCAGTCTTTCAAGTTGCTGGAACTACAGATACACGCCACCATGTCCGGCTAATTTTTGTGATTTATTGTAGAGACGAGGTCTTACCAAGTTGCCCTGGCTGTTTCGAACCCCCAGGCTCAGGCAATCCTCTTGTCTTAGCCTCCCAAAGCGCTGGGATTACAGGCTGAGCCACGGTGCCCGGCCAAGTCTTTTTTAAAAATATTTTTTGAGTCAAAAGTCTCACTCTGTCACCCAGGCAGAAGTGCAGTGGCACACTCACAGCCACTGCAGCCTCCACCTGCTGGGCTCAGGCGATCCTTCTGCCTTAGCCTTCCAAGTAGCTGGAACCCCAAGCACATGTTACCATGCCCAACAAATTTTTTGAGTTATTGTAGAGACAAGCTCTCACCAAGTTGCCCAGTTTGGTTTAGAGCTCCAGGGCTTAGGCAGTCCTTTCACCTCTGCCTCCCAAACTGCTGGGATTACAGGCCTGAGTCACCATGCCTGCCTTGAGTCTTTTTATATCTGAAAATTTCTTCATTTTGCTCTCACATTTGAATGAGTGGGAGCTTATAAAATTTTATACTTCAAAATCATGTCTTCATCAAAATGGAGGCAATATTTAAACCTATTAGTGTTGTAAATATACTTCAATTAAAGAAAGTCTCTCTGAACGTTGAAGATATTATTCCATTGTCTTTCAGCACCCAGTGTTGCTGAAGAAGTGTCTGCTCATAATGTGATTACAGTTTTTTGTGTGTGATCTGTTTTTTTGTTTGTTCTTCTTGGGTTTTCTCTTCCCTGGTGCTCTGAACTTTTACCAGTACGTGTCAAAATAAAGGTCTTGCCAGGCACAGTGGCTTAAGCCAAGGGAGGCCAAGGCAGGAGCATTGCTTGAGCCCAGGAGTTCAAGACCAGCCTGGGCAACACAGTGAGACTTTGTCTCTACAAAAAATCAAATAATTGGCTGGGTGTGGTGCTACATGCCTGTAGTCCCAGCTATTTGGGAGGCTGAGGTGGAAGGATTGCCTGAAGGAGGTCAAAGCTGCAGTGAACCATGATCGTGCCACTGCACTTTAGCCTGGGCAATGGAATGAGATCCTCACTCAAAATAAAATAAAATAAAATAATTTTTTTCTCATTTATTAGTCTTGGCAACTAGTGGGCAGTTTCAATCTGAAGAGTCATGTCTTTCTTCAATTCTGAGAAAATGTTCTCTAATCTTTCTTTGAGTTTTCTCTTTTCACCATTTTCTCTTTTCTTCTTTCGGAATTCCTATTGGACACCTCTTTGAACTTCTGAATCTATTATCCTTATTACCCCACCTTTTAAATATTTGTTTATTTATTTTTAGAGATAAGGTCTCACTTTGTCACCCAGGCTAGAGTACAGTGTCATGATCATAGCTTACTGTATAATCAATCTCCTGGGCTCAAGCAGTCATCCCACCTCAACCTCCCCAGTAGTTGGAATATGCCACCACATCTGGCTAATTAACAACATTTTTTTGGTAGAGATGGGGTCGGTCTTCCTATGTTGCCCAGGCTGAACTTAAACTCTTGATCTCAAATGATCCTCCTATTTCAGCCTCCAAAAGTGCTGGCATTATAGGCGTGAGCCACTATCACTGGCCTCTCTTTATGGATTTCATCTCTCGGAAATTTTTCAGTGCATTCTGATGGATTTCAGATTATGAGTGCATTTTTCAGTTACATGTTTTCTGCTACTTGCTCTATCTAGTAAGTTTTTAATTTCAATGATGAAGTTTTAAATTCCAAAGGGCTCTAGATTTTACAATGCATTATCCTTTTGTATCCAATTATAGTTACCCTGAAGTCCAGGTCTGTGTGCTCTATTGACCCTATTTTCTCAGGTGTGAATGCCTTTTCTTGTTGGCTTCCCCTCCACACCACACACACATATTAGCTCTTTTCAAATGCTTGACTTTTCTTGGTTGTGAGCGTACCTCTGGATCCCAGATTCCTTGTTAGCATGAGAGGTCTGCTTGCAAAAAGGGTATGATAAGCAGCCTTGACTTGGTGCCCCTATGTAAAGTGGAATGGGGAAGGGATGGGATGCGCCGCTGGAGAGGATGAAACAACTGTTAGCCTCTGGATATGGAAGTTTCCTCTTCCCCTAGGGAGCTGTTACTCTCTGGAGCTTTGCCTTGCTCTCAGATCCAGGTATTTACCTCTCACTGCTCCTGTCCATGGGCAGACATTCCTGTGGCTCACTATCTGGCCTGAGGTAAACATTCCTGGGTGTCTATTCTGTGATACTTCAACCAGACATGGTCAGTTGACCCTGGATCTCCTCCACTCCCAGTTTATAAGTCCTGGATTTGAAGCATCCCAAGAACTGCTGCTACCATTTGCTCTTCTCTGACATTTTGGCAATTTTCATATTTAATCTGATTCCATATGTTTCTCTCTGTCTCTATTTTTTCTTTTTGAGTCATTCTTACTCTGTTGCCCAGTGGAGTACAGTGACATGCTCATGGCTACAGCAGCCTCAACCTACTGGGCTCAGGCGATTCTTCCACCTCAGCCTTCCAAGTAACTGGAACCACAGGCACACACCACCACATCAGCTAATTTTTTTGATTTATTGTAGAGATGAGGTCTTGCCTAGTTGTCCAGGCTAGTCTTGAATTCCTGGACTCAGGCAATCCTCTTACCTCTGCCTCCCAAAGTGCTGGGATTACAAGTGTAAGCCACTGTGCCCGGTGGTCAGATGTTTCCTATATTATTTCTAGGGTAGAAATTAATCTATGTCAATCATCCTGAGCAATTTATAGGGACTTGTAATAAAAGGAATTAGCTACAAGTGCTCAGTTTGTCAACTACCAACCTAAATGGAAGTCAAAAAGATCTTTATATAGACTACTTTAATACTTACCACATTGGGCTATAATTATTTATTCTCCAGTGTTGCTTCTAAGGACACAGATAAGGCTGTGCTCATACTCGGATGCCTTCTAGAGTTGGGTGCTTTATGTTCTTGGAATTAATTCAATGAATGAAGAAATGATTGCATCAGTGTGAAAATTCTAATTCTTGTCCTATCAGTTATAAGATCATTCCTCCTACCTGCCCCTCAGTTTTCCCATCTATAAAATTGGAGAAAGGTTAGAGATGACTCTTTTATTTCAATCTGAAGGAATTCCAGTGTTATTTCTTGTACAGCAGGTGTGCTAACAATGAATTCCGTTTTTGTTTATATGAGAATGTCTTAATTTCTTCTTCACTTTTGAAGAAAAGTTTTCTAGAATTTTGGGGGTGGCAGTTTTTCCCTTTCAGTACTTTCAATATATCATCCTGCTACCTTCTGGCCTCCATGATTTCTGGTGAGAAGTCAGCTGTTATTGAGGATACCTTGTATGTGACAAATTATTTTTTTCTTGCTGCTTTTGAGATTCCCTTTGTCTTTGGTTTTTGACAGTTTGACTATGATAGGCCTTGGTATGATCTCTTTAAGTTTATTCTACTTAGGGTCGAGCCAGAGTGGCACATTGGAATGAGAACTAGCTTTCAAGTTAATCCCCCTTGAAGTTTATTAAGCTTCTTGGATGTGTAAATTAATGTTTTTCATCAAATTTGGAAACTTTTAGTACTTTACTTCTACAAATTTTTCTACCCCTTTTCTCCCTTTATTACCTTCTAGTACTCCTATTACATGTATGTTGGGACATTTGATGGTTTCCCATGGTTCTCGAGGCTTTGTTCAGTCTTCTTTCTCTCTATTCCTCAGACTAGATAATCTCTGTTAACCTATCTTCAAGTTCATTGATTGTTTCTCCTGCCAGTCTATATCTGCTGTTGAGCCCCTTTAGTGAATTTTTTATTTCAGGTATTATACTTTTCAACTCCATAACTTTTATTTAGTTTTTTTTTTTGTAATTTTTATCTTCATGATAGATTGGTATTCTTTCTTTGGTGAGACATCATTGACACTCTTTCCTTTAGCTATTTAGACATGATTTCCTTTAGTTATTTGAGCATATTTGTAATAGCAGGTTTAAAGTTTTTGTCTAGTAAATTCAATATCTTAGGTTCTCTCAGGGACATTTTCTAGTGACTGATTCTTTTCCTGTGCACAGGCAACAGTTTGTTTCTTTACAGTTCTCATAATTTAAAAAAAAACTAAAACTTTTTAGATAATATGATTTGGAAATCCTGAAAATCAGACACCTTCCCTTACAGGATTTGTTGTTGTTGCTATTTTGATGTTATTGCCGTTTGTTTGTTTAGTCACTTTCCTGGACTAATTCTGTAACGTCTGTATTCCCTATAATATGCAGCCAACTGAAGTCTCTTCTCAATTAGTTCAGTGGTCAGTTAATGATTAGACAGAGATTGCCTTAAATGCCCTGAGCTAGTAAATCTACCTTTGCCAAGGAGCTCTGTCTGTGGGTTGAGGCACACCTTCAATGCTCAGGCAGTTCACAGCCTTCTTAGGAAGATATCTGAGCCTTCTTTACTCCCTACTTGCAAAGGGCCTCAAAGTCAGCCAGAAGTGAGAGACTGGGGCTCTCTCAGGTCTTGCCTGAGCATGCACACAGCCTTTTAGATCCCCAAGAATATATTGGAACTTTTCAAAGTCCTCTATGGACATCTCCTCTCCCAGATCTTCCTTTTAAATTTTAGACCAGGCTCTTGTTTGCCTCAGCTGGCATCACAGACTTAAAGACTATGATGCTAAACAATTGAAGCTGATTATGTTTGGCAAATGTCCTAAGAATGGGGGTTTTCCCATGGAGAGAGCCCAAGTAGGGTTACATGACATCACCCCATAAAGGAAGCTTTTCTAGAGATCTGAGATACAAGTCCCATAGTGACAATAGTCTGGGGATGAAGCTTTCTAAGGAGCTCCCAGCCCAATCTGTACCCACCAACTCCCATCCCCGACTGACTTCAAGGCTGCTGGTTTTCAAGGCTACTGTGGAGGTGCAGGATGAGGGGTGATGTAGTTAAAACACCACAAAGCCTACTGTTCTTGCCAGAGTTTAACATTTTATATTGGATAAGCATTCTTCAGATTAGTGTTAGCCTTTGGTTAATTTCCAGAAGTCTGAAAAAGTTGATTTTGATAACGTTGCCCGTATTTTGTTGCTCTTATGAAGGAATGCATTTACCAAGGTCCTTACTTACAGAACGTACAGAAGTCTTGCCTTTGTTTAGAGATCTTTTCTAAGATCAGGCTTGCCTAGGTGCTAATGAATAAGGTAGTTATTCATTGGAAATAGGATTAAAGTATTGCCTCTCCCTGAAGCTATTTGGTGTAAGAGGGAGAAAGAGAGAGAGAGAGAAAGGAGGGGGGAGCAAGGGGAGAAGAGGGAGGGAGGGAGGAACTTAAAGATGAAAAAAATTTGTTTCAGGATCCATAGGAATCATTCTAAAATGCTGAGGCGACAGGTGGGCCTTGGTAAAAGTCAGTGGACTGTCAGCACTCACACTCGAACCCTGATACCCAGCCTAGTGCGCTCTTTGGTCCTTCCCCTAGAGATGTCTTTTCCAGGGGAAGGAAGCTGTCATATTTTGAGTGCTTCTTTTAAGTTAGAAGTTGCCAGCTAGGTGCAGTGACTCACGCCTGTAATCTCAGCACTTTGGGAGGACGAGGCCGGAAGGTTGTTTGAACTCAGGAGTTCAAGATCAGCCTAGACAACATAGCAAGAAGGAATATCTGGGCCTAGGAGGTCGAGGCTGCCACTGCACTTGTGTCACTGCACTCCAGTCTGGGTGACAGACTGAAACCCAGACTTAAAAAAATAATAATCGTGGGGTGTGGTGGCTCATGCCTATAATCCCAGCACTTTGGGAAGTAGAGGTGAGAGGATTGCCTGAGCCCATGGGTTTGATACCTGCCTGGACAACTTGGTGCACCCCCATCTCTAAGATACATCAAAAATCAAAAAATTAGCCAGGCGTGGTGATGCACACTTGTCCCAGTTACTTAGAAGGCTGAGGCAGAGGGATCAGGAATTGCCTGGGCCCAGCAGCTCGAGGCTGTGGTAACCATGAGCATGCCTTTCCCTCCAGCCTGGGCAAAGGTGAGACTTCGACCCCAAAATTTTCCTACTCATGATCCTTACAACTTATCCAAGAAAAATATTATTATTATTTTATTAGTTGAGTCAGAGTCTCACTCTGTCACTCAGGATGGAGTGTCGTAGCATGCTCATGGCCATAGCAGCCCAGACCTGCTGGGCTCAGGTGACCTTTCCAGCTCAGACTTCCAAGCAGCTGGAGCCATAGGCATGCACACCATGCCCGGCTAATTTTTTTATTAATTGTAGAGACAAGGTCTCACCAAGTTGCTCAGGCTGGTCTTGAACCCCTGGACTCAGGTAATCCTCTTGCCTCTGCCTCCCAAAGTGCTGGGATTACAGACGTGAGCCACTGCACCCAGTCAAGAAAATTATCTTATTTCCATTTTATAAAGAAACTGAGGTTCACAGAAGTCAAGCCACACGCCCACGGTTAGAGCACTTGTGGGTAGAAGGGAGGAGATCCTATTCCAGAATGAAAGATAATTCTAGTGTCGTCAAATCCAACATCCTGACCCTTTGGTTGGCTATGGGGTGGGCAGAGACACAGTTTGTGGAGGTGCTCATACTTACAATTTTGAACTCCCCTTCACATAGCCCTCTCCCCGAGTAGATGCCCCTCTACCAGTCACAGAGCAGAGAACCATAGCAAAGTAGCAGGCACAGCTTGCCCCTGCCACAGACACCCACTGACCTGGGCTGCCATGTCAACTCCTGCCTTTAGTCAGGGACCAGAGCCTCTAGGAAGTCCCCCAATATCAAGGGTGGCAAAGGCAAAATCTGGTTGGAACTTGAGGGCTGAGATTACAGGACATCTCCTCCGTGTGCCCAGAGTCCACAGGCCTGAGTGCCCAGGACCCCACAGTCTACCTGAAAGTCCAGAGTGTCTGGGGAGGACAGGTCAGCACGTCCCTAAACACCACGTTATCCTGACCAGGTCACAGCTCCCCACTCCCACTGACTGTTTCAAAGGGGACACATAGTCATTACAAAATCACCCATGAAAGGCAAACTTTATTTTGATCTCTCAGAAACTGGCAAGGAAATCACCACCACCACCACCACAACAATGTGCTTTCAAAGTATTAAGTCACCTTCAGATGCATGATCTCATTGGGACCCCACAACCACCCTGAAAGGCAGGCAGTGCAGGTAACTATAGTCCACTTCATGAGAGACACACTGGAAGTGAACATTCCACCTAGACACCTCCTGCTACTGGTGGAGTCCAAGTGCTTCAGTACTTCAAGTGCACAGGGCTTCCACCACACATGGGGCGGATACCTGAACTTCCTCAGCTGCAGAATGGGGGATCAGGCTAGCCTCTCTCTGAACAAAGCACCCATCAGAAGGACAGTTCTGGCACGGGCAGAAAGAGGGGTTTCTCTTTGCTCCACTGGCCCCTACCCAAACATCAGTTGGGGAAATGGTGGGGAAGCGGCCGCCACTCCTTCGCCTTCCTCTGTCTGCTTCGTGTGTTGTTGACCAGCCTTTTTGATGCTTCTCCAGAAAGAGAGCAGTTCTCCACCTCCTCCCTTTGCAGGGCTCAGCTCAGATCTAGACACAATCTGCCACCCACACTGTGAAGCCTTCTCCTTTCATGAACCCCCCTCAGTCCTCAGAGCAGGAGGACCCTGTGTGGGGGCCACCGCCTCGATCTGCCAGCGACACACAGGGCACTTGGCGGTGTCCTTGAAGACCTGCCAGGCACAGGAGCTGCAGAAGAGTGTGTGGCCGCAGGGGATAAGGCAGGTGTTGGCAGCGTGGTGGAAGCAGATGGCACACTCTTTTCCTGGTGGGGCTGGAAAGGGGACAGAACAGGTCAGGATACATCACCTACTCATGGTATAACCACAGGACAGAGAACACTGCAGTCCTATTCTGAAGAATATTACCTTGGAAGAAAATGTCTACAGTGTAATTAAGTGAAAAAAATCGGGAAGAAAACCACAATGTACATACATATATGCCATCAAATTCCCATTTAAAAAGAAGGAAAACAAAGCACAAATAATTCCCCATATATACATACATATATATGTATGACCAAAAAGCCCTGGGAGAAAAATCCACCTGAGAGTTGATGGGTGACTTTTTTACTTCCTTCCTTATCCTTTAAACTTCATTTCTATTTGGCAAAGCCTTTTACAATGAATGCAGATTGCTTTTTTAATTATTTATTTTTAAATTTTGTTTTGCAGGTTGCTTTTTAAAAGCTGGAACAAAATAACAGGATCTGCTCATGAAGGTGATCTTGTAACTTGTAAAGGCAGCCAGTGTTCCAGAAGGCAGAGCTGTTCATTACTTTCAGGCTTTCAGTCGGCGGAGCCAAATCTTTTGGCCCAAAGCCTGTGGAAGACTTGAATGAGCAGCCAGGGCTCAGACTCCCCTCCCACACACCCCCCACACCCCACCCCGGGTGCCGGAGTCCTGGGGAGTCCCAGTGCTGGGAAAGGTCACTCACCTTCAGGCTCAGACACAGCCTCGTCGCTGAGGACACACGGCACGGTTGTGGGAAGCCCGCTGGCTGTGGGATCTGAGGCAGAGAAGAAAACTCAAGACTTGGGAGAGCAAACCGGGTGCTCCCTCTCACCTGGCCCTGCAGCAACCCGTCCCTCTCCTTTCCTGGGTCATAGGCTGACTTTAAGACCCTGTCCTGGCCATCCCTTCCCAACTAAACCCAGCTGAGTTCGCAGGGCTGTAGATTCTTCCTCCTCGACCGCCCTTCCTTCAGGCCCCTCCTTCTGTGTGCTCCTGCCACCGCCTGCGTGGAGAATCTCAGCGTGACCCACACTCCCAAACCCGGACGTGCATCCAAATCTTCCAGGAGGCGAGGAAGACGCCGGGCTTGGGCCCCACTCCAGACCTATCAGATCAGGCGCTCCGGCTGCCAGTCTCCAGCAGGTTGGCAAACGGTTTTAAAAAACAAATTCGGGGGCAGGATAGCCCACCGGTCCCGAAAGGCCAGCATTCCTTCCCATAAGTGCCGCTGCCTGGCCTGCGCGCCCCTGAAACCCACTCTCCTTTCGCGTGGCTGGAGGGACGGTTCCCCTTGCCCCTCCCACCCTTCCTGGCTCTGGCAAGGTGTGGGCTCCACGGTCCTCCCACCCCCACCCCACCCCGCGCCGGGGCTGTGCCCGGGTCCCCGCAGCGGCCTCACCCAGCAGCTCGATGGCCTTGGTGGTGCCGTACACGTCCATCACGGCCCACAGTGGGGCGCCCATGAGCACGCCTTTGCGCAGCAGGAGCGGGAGGCCGGCGTTGACCTTGACGAAGAGCCGGCCGCAGCGGTCCACCCAGAAGCGCACCACATCCCCCGCGCGCGCGCAGCCCTCGGGCAGCACGACCGCCCACGTCGGACTCTGCTCCTCCAGGTCGGGGCACACGAAGGGCGGCAGGCTGGGCGCGGGCAC
>NW_007247774.1:3027-10976 GCF_000164805.1 Carlito syrichta | reverse complement strand
GGCGCCTTGGCGTCTGTGGAGTCGGGGTGGGGGTGGAGAGTGTCTGTATAGGCTGGCCCGGACCCCTCAGCTCCCTAGGGGGCACCCTGAAACCCCTGCCGCCTCCACACTCCCTGGCACCCACACTCCCTGGCACTCCACAGCGCCCCCTGTTCATCCCAACACCCTCCAGCACTCCAAGGCCACCTCGACACACCTCAGCACCCAGGGGGCAACTTGACCTCCCCTGGGGGGACAACTTCCACCTCCCTGAGTTCCCGCCCTAAAGGGGTGTTGTGAAAACTGAAGGAACGGATGTCAGTTTGAGCTCTGCGTGAGATGGATCCTGGTTCCGGTCATGCCTACATATTGATACGTTGAGTGTGTACATCTACGCGGTATGTACCTGGAAATGAGTTGAAAACAGACGGGTGGCCCACACGCTAACCGTGGTCTGCTCTGGCATACGGTCCTGTGTGTCCCTCTCTGCTTATCAAACTTTCTCATTTTCCCACTGGAAACTGGCGTCACTTATGAAGGCCATAGGCCCAGTAATGGTGGCTTCTTTGTTCTCAGAAAGAAAGGGTCCTGGTCGGTCTCTAGGGGGTGGGGGTACAGGTTGGAGACGGGGGAGGCCCAGATTAGCTCCTCAGAATCCAGTGTGGGGTCCAGCCCAGCCCTGGTGTGGGCTCTGACGTCAGGGGACTTCCCACAGGACTCCCGTTGGCAGCTAGGAAGGGAAAGCTCCCTACTGGGCAGCTCTTCCTCTCAACCCTGGAGGAAGCTGGTGGAGCTTCCTGCCCCAGAAGTGCCCTCAGCCAACCCTGAGGCCTTATCTCCAGTCCCTGGCCCCCCCCCCGGCTCTTTCCTGGTTAGGGAGGAAGGCTGGTTTAAAATAAAGTGATGACTTCATCAGAACTGGAGCCAGACCCCAGCCTACAAGAGCAAGGCCCCCGCCCTTCCAGATTGGGTCACTGTCCCTTGCCATGGCCTGCTCTCCAATCACATACTTGTCTACAGCTTTCCAGCAGGGCCCAAGGAAGGGAGGCTCAATCTGGCCAGGCACAAGGGACATCCTCAGGGTCACAGTGAATCTGTCCCTGACCTCCACAGGCCAAAGGTAAGGCTTCCTGGGAGGCCTTCACCTCTTTCTTCTGTTCCGACAGGTCGGCCCAGACCCCCTGTTCTCATGGCCATATGTAAGCAAGGGGAAGGCCCTGAACCAGCACAAATGGCAACTGGGAGACAGACTGGGGAGCCCTGACGTCGAGAAACTCATCCTTGTGTCCATTGTTGAGGCCACTCCATGGAGGGCAGCAGTACAGCTAATGGACAATGGCTGATGCCCAGATTTTAGTCCTGCCCTACTGCTGACCCAGGCAGGTCACGGTCCCCTGGACCCAGCCTCCTCATCCACAAACGAGGGTGATGTGCTTGCCCAGCCAAGGCCTGGTCTCTGGGTACCTGCCTGAGGATTCTGTCCACTGTCCACCTGGCCAGTCATGGGGCTGGGAGATGCTGGAGCAGGCAGGGGTTCCTGGGGTGATCAGCTGAAACCTGGGAACTGCCTATCCCTGAGATGGGAACTGGAGAGAAGCCCTGGAGTGAACTTGGTGAGGGGCCAGAGCAATGGCCCTGGCGAAGGGAGTGCAGAATATGG
Organism: Carlito syrichta; assembly: GCF_000164805.1. Taxonomy (NCBI): domain Eukaryota; kingdom Metazoa; phylum Chordata; class Mammalia; order Primates; family Tarsiidae; genus Carlito; species Carlito syrichta. Next base: position 9,337 of record NW_007247774.1, on the reverse strand, counting down.
GGATCCAAGCCCAGTCCACCTGGCCGCATCCAATCCTGCTGCCACCCCGAGTGGCAGATGGTGGGGGAGAAGCTGGCCCCACAGCAATTGGGACAGAACTAGGGTCAAACAGGAGTGGCTCCAGTCCCACCCAGTGCAGCCCTACAGAGAAGTTCCTTGGCTCAGAAAATGGAGACCTGCCATGCTCAGCACTTTGGGCCTAGACTGTCATTAGCAGAGATGAGCCCGGTATGGATGGAATTTCCATCCCATCCTCTGGGCAGGTGCCCAGGACGGAGGCTGACTCTTGTGGATCTGGGGGCAGAGAGTGCTGAGGGAGGGGAGGTGAACTCACTGCCCCACCAACTTCCTAGAAAGGGAGGTACTGGCTGGCTGGAGGCCGTCCATGGGGGGAGGAGGAACTCCCAGGGAATGGCCTCAGTGGATGCATGAGCCCCTCAGCAGGGCAGGGAGGCCCTAGGGACTCAGGAGAAGCGGGCCTTGCCCTGGACGGGTCCTTGACAGTGTGCAAATCTCACCCAGCCCTGCCTGAGGAGGTTTCTCAGTGGCCCTCCGTGGAGCTATGTCCTGATGTCACCACGGCTGGGAGGGAGGGGAAGGGGGGAGGGGGTACAGCCAGCTGTGCAAGTCACTAGGTGGCCAGGGCATTTTTTTGTTTTGTTTTGAGTTGGAGTCTCATTCTGTCACCCAGGCTGGAGTGCAGTGGCCGCTCCCGGCCACCGCAGCCTCGACCTGCCGAGCTCTGGTGATCCTTCCGCCTCAGCCTTCCAAGTAGCTGGAATTACAGGCGCGTGCTACCATGCCCGGCTAATTTTTTGACTTATTGTAGAGATGAGGTCTCGCCAAGTTGCCCAGGCGGGTCTCGAACCCGCGGACTCAGGCAATCCACTCACCTCAGCCTCCCAAAGCGCAGGATTACAGGCTGAGCCACCGAGCCCGGCTGGCCAGGGCATTTGAGTATCCTTCTCTCTGCTCCATACTTCAGGCAGCCCCTCAGCACCTGCCACAGTGTGGCCCTCAAGGTACAGTGGCAGGAAACAAAGGGCCCTTGGGCTCAGTCTCAGAACATGCACTCTCCTGTGTGGTCTGTTGGCTGTCACGCCTTGCATGGCCCAGGTTGAGTGGTGCGAAAACTCCTCCTCGTCCTGCCAGTCAGGCAGGGACCTGCAGAACTGCATCCACCCTGCTTTGCACAGGGCTCTGCTGCCCGACTGTGTAGCAGGGTGACGGTGGCGTCAAAGCGGTGATCGCCCACCTCCACCGTGCCTGCCTTCTCCCACATAACCTGCAGGCGTCCTCCCGCCCTTCAACCCAGGCAACCCCGGACACTCCACTCCTGAGGTGGTCACGGGCCAAGAGTGGCTCTCCAAGCAGGCCTGTCCCCAGCGACTGGGCTGGCAGGTGTCCAAGCACTCTCACGCCCAGAGGTGGCCGTTCTTTTTTATCGGCCCCATTTTCAGGAGGATCCTGAGGCTCAGAGAAGCCAAGCGACTTGCCCATGGAAGATCCTCTCCTATTACTCTGCCTGCCCCCGTGGTCCCCACCGCTGAGGATGTGTGCCAGGCTGGACCCACCCTGACTGCCAGGAAGTTCAGAGAACACAAGTCAGGGCCTTTTGGGTGTCTCCACCCCTGGACAGGTAGAGTCAAATGACGGAATCCTTGGGCTCTTGGGACCCGAGTACCGCAGGGTCAGCCCCTGTTCAGCGAGGGCCTTGCGGCCTTCATCCTCTTCGTCACCACCCCTGAGGCCAGCAAGCCTTTCGGGGCACCCGGTGGGCACTTAGCAGTGTCTTTCCTCCTCCCCAGCACCCTTCGGGGCACCCTCAGAACTTGGTAAGGCTGGCAAGTCGCCCACGTCCTTGTAGTCAGATGGGGAGTGGGGGTTCTGGGCCCAGCTCCTGGCTACCAAACCCCCTTCCCCACTCTACCTTACTGCCTCCTTTAAGGCTTGTCGTTGCTCTGCCTGGAATCCAAACACCGTTGCCGGGGTGGCGACAGCAGCAGGGGTGGCTCTGGGTGCAGCCCGCTGCTGGTATGTGAGCCTTTGGTGCCCACAGGGGACCAAAGGCCCTGAGCCCAGGCTCCCTGCACTTTGCCTGGGAAGGTGGGTCCAGAGATGCATGGTCCCCATCTCTGGTGATGGAAGACCAAGTCCTTCATCTCCTGCCGACACACGGTCCTTCCACTGAGGGACATGGCTCGCAAAGAAACCGGGCCTACCACCCTTTTGATGTGTGCGTTCTGGCAGCCCTGTAACCCAGCAAGCATTGTCCCCAGCCTGCAGATGAGTCAACTGAGACCCAGGAGCAGAGTGACTTGCCCACAGGCTCCTGCCCGACTTGGCAGAGCCTCGCCTCGCTGACCATACCCCCACCTCCTGAACATCTCCTCCCGACCCCACCCCCAATCGCCCCCTGCAGTGGTGCAGAGCCCCCTCCACTTACTGCACCCCCAGTCCAGAGACCAAGCTCAGGGCCTGCAGGAGGTCTACTTACTGGTCTCAGAGCAGAGCTGGGAACCCATCAGCATGGGGTCCTCGGGCACAGGTCCCAGGACTAGAAGGAGCTGTCTGGAGAAGGCAGTGGACAGGTTTCCAGCCACTTGGCAGGTCCTCTTTTTATGGGCCAGGGATCATGTTACAGGGTTGATGATTAATTCAATGTTGCTGTCATGGGTTACTATATCCAGGGAATTTCCCGATGGTTTCTCCTGGCTCACAGTGGACCTGCTACAGCTGGCTGGCCTGAGAGACGGAAGCAGGGTCTGGGGACACGGCCTGAGTAGGTTTTATGGTAACCTTCTCTCTTGCTTCTGACCAATCTCAACCTGGCTGTGTATTATAATTGCTCAAGGCATGTTAATAAGTACCTATGTCCAGCCCTGACCCCAAAGCCCCTGGTTCCATTGGCCTGGGGTGGGACCCAGGCATCAGGAGTTTTAAAAGTCATCCAAAATGGTTCTTTTTTTTTTTGAGTTGGAGTCTCACTCTGTCGCCCAGACTGGAGTGCAGTGGCCGCTCCCGGCCACCGCAGCCTCGGCCTGCTGGGCTCCACCGATCCTTCCGCCTCAGCCTTCCGAGTAGCTGGAATTACAGGCGCACGCTACCATGCCCGGCTGATTTTTGATATATTGTAGAGATGAGGTCTCGCTGCCCAGGCGGGTCTCGAACCCACGGGCTCAGGCAATCCACTCACCTCAGCCTCCCAAAGGCGCGGGATTACAGGCTGAGCCACTGAGCCCGGCTCCAAGATGGTTCTAATGTGCAGCCAGTGTAGACAGTCACTGCTGAAGTGGACTGAAATGCATTCGCTGTATCCCAGGATCTGTAAAGTTAAGCCCAGCCTGGGTCTCCTGCAGCAAGGAAGGGGTTAAGCAGAAGGAAGGGGAGAAGGGTTGATTGTTCCCCGAGCCTTGCTGAAGCCCAAGTCTACTTTTCAGAGTCCAGCACAAAAGGCAAATAGCTCCACGGGAGGGCCTGCCAAATGTTAGCTCTGGCAAGGAAGGCAGAGATATCCTGCCCCCTTGATGTTGATTTCCATTAGGGAAACTGAGACTCAAGGAAGGAAAGGGGCTTGCTCTAACCTGGTGCTGCTCACATGGCAGTGTGCACACAAACCTCCTGGGGCTCTGGTTAAAATGCAGAATGACTCAGAAAGCCCGGGGCCCTGCCCGGGATGCTGTTTTTCTAACAAGGTGGTTCTGTGGACCCCACTTGAGATGGCGAGACCCTAGGTTGGTTTGGAGGCTTGTGAGCACCCTGGCCCTTGACCTGCAGGCCCTTCTCAAGACCCCAGGTCAAGGCCCATGATCAGCGGCTGCTCTGCTAAGGGATGGCCAGTCCCATGCATGTCCCTGGGTGTGTTGACCGGGCTGGGAGGTTGCCTGGGGCGAGAGAGCAGGGGGAGTTTGGAGACTCAGGGTCTGCCCCCTGTGTTACCTTGGGCAGCTCCCCTGCCCTCCCTGGGTCCTGGTGTCCCCTATGTCCAAGATGAAAACCAAGATGAGCTGGGCTGCGATTTCCTTCCAGTCCTAATGCACTGTGACTTTGGTGAGCTTGTGGGGGTGACGGCTGCTTGACCCTGGTTGACTTCCGAAGACAATGCTGCAACTCTGGACCGTCTCTCCCACACCACCCCTGCCAGCTTCTCTCCATTTCTGCACTAGACGCAGCCTTCTAAAGGCCAAAGGCAAAGCGGTGAGGAGGAGTCGATGCCAGTCACAGTTGAATGGTTCCAGCTCGCCCAGCCCGAGGTGAAGGACCCCAGGGTTTGTGATTCTAGCTGTCCCAGCTTGAGGAATCCAAACTCAGGTCATCCCCTCATGGCCTCAAGCCCTCTGACAGCCCCCATCTCTGGGAAGCACTGAGGCCCAAAGATTTCTCCTCCTCCCTCCTCCCCTGCCCGGCCTCCACCTGTAGTGCTGGCTGCCTTGGGTGGCTCCCCCGAGGACTGGAGCCAAGAACACTTTGTTGATAAACCACATTCCCACAGAAGGAAGAGCCATGCATGGCATCTCACCCGGGAAATGAGGTCTGCTGCCTCAGCCCATCTGGAAAATTACTGGGCAAGTCATGGACCTCAGTCTGCCAGCAGGCTGGGGTGGTGCAGCCCCATCCGCAGGACCTCGGCGGTGGAGGTGAGGGGCATTCTGAGGAACTGAATCCTGCCTCAGGCACATCTAGGGAACAGGAGTGCCCAGACAGGCATCCAACCATACACTCCCATGTTTACTCATTAAACAAGCTGACAGGCTTCAAGGACACACTACCCCCAAATCTGGCCCCTTGTCATTTAAAAAAACAGCAAAGAACTGGGCACGGCAGCTCACACCTGTAATCCCAGCACTTTGGGAGAACAAGAGGGAAGGATTGCTTGAACCTACATGTTCGAGACCAGCCTGGGCGATATAGCGAGACTTTGTCTCTACAAATAATTTAAAAATGAGCCAGGCATGGTGGCAGGTGCCTGTAGTCCCAGCTACTCGGGAGGCTAAGGTAGAAGGAACGCTTGAGTCCAGGAGTTCGAGGCTGCAGTACGCAGTGATTTGTGCCACCGTGTTCCAGCCTGGGTGACAGAGTGAGACCCCGACTCAAAAAAATTAATTAATTTTTAAAAATTAAAAAAACACCAGGGTCAGGCACAGTGGCTCACACCTGTAATCCCAGCACTTTGGGAAGCGGAGGCAAGAGGTTTGCCTGAGCCCAGAGGTTTGAGACCAGCCTGGGCAACATGGCAAGACCTTGTCTCTACAATAAAAAAAAAAAAAATTAGTCGGGCATGGTGGCATGCATCTGTAGCTCCAGCTACTTGGAAGGCTGAGGCGTAAGGATTGCCTGAGCCCAGCAGGTCAAGGCTGCAGTGGCCGTGAGCATGCCACTGCACTCCAGCGACAGAGACTCCAACTTGAAAAAAACCCCAAAACAAACAAACCCAAAACAGCAGAAGCAGGAAGGCCATTCTCCCTTCCCTTTGCCCTTCTCCCCTGAAATAGGTCCTAAGACCCTTCTGTACACCCTTGTCTGTGAAGACACAGGGTCAGAGAACAAGGTCTGAACAAACAACAAATGTGGTTACCATCAGTTTACCACCATTAGTCCTACCTGCTTTATCGGATTATCTTCTCTGCGACTGTCCGCTCCTCAACAAACCAAAGCATGAAAATATTCAGACTTCCCGTTTCTTTGGGTCCGAAAGTCCCTGGTGTCACATAAAACTTACATGGAAGAAATGTTTTGCTTTTCACTTGTTGAGCTGTCTTTTGTGACAGGATTCCCAGCCATAAACCTCGCAATGCGTGAAAAGAGATTGAAGATGGTACTTTTTCTCCACTACAAAACGCTACTGCCTTAAGTCCTTTACTTGATGATCACCCTCATGGCAACTCCTCAAAAATCTTCTCATGTCTGTGACCATTGTAATCACTCTCAAGTTACAGATGGTGGAACTGAGGCACAAAAAGGTTAAGCAACTTGTTCACGATCACAAGACAGTGAGTGCGGGAACCAGGATTTGGCCCAGGAATTGTGGCTCAGCCCTAATTGCAGCTGCGCCCCTCTGTGGCTCCTTGCTTGGGGCCTGTGGCACCTGGGAAGTATTTCCTTGATATTAGCTAATGTCTTCCCCCCATGGACCGCGCTGACGCATAGTGGGAGCTTTACAGATGGTTGCAGATCGGCCGTCTGAGCGCGAGGCCGTCCCACGATGGACGCCCCTTCCTCTTCTCCAGCACCTTCAGCACCGCGAGGCTGGGGCCTGGCGAGTCGTGGTTGTAACTGTTTGTTTCAAAAAGGGAGGGACTGCCGCGTCCTC
>NW_007247774.1:0-2954 GCF_000164805.1 Carlito syrichta | reverse complement strand
CCCGCAGCGGGAGTCCTGGGGGCTGCGGTGGCGAGGGCGACCCCTGCTGGTGGTCGTCAGTACTGCAAGAGGCGCGGAGGCTCCCCCCGCCCCCAGACCTCAAAGCCTAGAGGAGCCCCGCAGCGGGAGTCCTGGGGGCTGCGGTGGCGAGGGCGACCCCTGCTGGTGGTCGTCAGTACTGCAAGAGGCGCGGAGGCTCCCCCCGCCCCCAGACCTCAAAGCCTAGAGGAGCCCCGCAGCGGGAGTCCTGGGGGCTGCGGCACACATCACAGCTCCCACGCTCCCTCTTGGACCCCTCATCGGGACCCCTCAGTGAGAGCGCTGTTTGCCCAGGGCCCCATCACTACAAAGTGCGCCCACAAGGCTCCTTCCTTAAGATGCCCGGCGCGCTCTGCGAGGGAGGAGGCCGAGGGTTGGGCCTGCCCAGGGTGCCCGCAGCCCGAGGCCCCGCCGGGGTGGGCGAGCGGCCCAACCCGTCGCGGCCCCTGCCGTCAAGGCCCTGGGACCCCTTGCCGAGCTGGAATCGCAGAGGGCAGGGGCTGCTGGAAACCAGCCAGAACAACCAGGGCCACCGGCCCCCTGAGGGGCCCGCCCGGACTTGTCCGGACAGGGGGTGGGGTGTGGCAGCTTCTTTCAAAGCTGCCCCTCCTCTTACCTCGTGACCCAGCCATTCCACTCCCAGGGAAATCCCCGACAGACGAGGTGTGTCTGTCCACAGAGACGGGCACACGGGTTCAGCGCGGCCCCTGCAGAACAGCTCAGACCCCCCTGCGGGATCCCTCAAGGGGTCGGCTGAGCTGGAGTCCCAACGTCAGTGCCGTCCGGCTTTCCCCCTCCCCTGCTCCCGTCCCCACCCGGGCCTGTGGATCCCAAGACGACGGCTCCCCAATAAATCCTGGCCCTGATCTCTGGCTCAGAGGCTGCTCCCTGGGGAGTCCAAACTCCCACACCCACCAACGGGAGCATGGAGACATAAATCGCCACATATGCAGGCCATGGACGGCTGCGGCATTTTTTTTTTAAAAAAAGTTACCTGCAGCAACGTGGATGAACCTCAACGTGTGATGTTGATGGAAGACAAGATCCCAAGCATACCCAGCATGTGCCTCGGTTCGAATGAAATCCAGGCGGGCCGGGCGCGGCCGACTCACACCTGCCGTCCCATTGCTTTGGGAGGCAGAGGCAAGAGGATTGCCTGAGCCCGGGGGGGCTCAAGACCAGCCTGGGCAACATGGCGAGACCTCGTCTCTACAATAAGTCCCCAAATCAGCAGGGTGTGGTGGCGCACGCCTGTAGTCCCGGCTACTTGGAAGGCCCAGGCGGAAGGATCGCCTGAGCCCAGCAGGTGGAAGGCTGCGGTGGCCTGGAGCGTGCCACGGCCCTCCAGCCTGGGCGAGTGAGACCCCGACTCAAAAAAAAAAAAAGGAAGAAGAAATTCAGGCAAAACCAATCGATGGGGTTCACAGACAGAACCGCGCTCCTCTTTGAGAGTCATTTGACTGGGAGGGAAGCCTTGATCGTGGTGATTCCACAAGGGGATGTTCAGAAAAATCCTCCCCGTCGGCCCCTCAAGTCGTGTGCACATTGCCTGTTCATGAAATCTCGGCTAAATTCCCTCCCAGCCCCCAAACGGCATCGGATTGAGGGGACGCATAATGGCGCACCCGCACCCCTCAGGAAACCAGCCCTGGAAGCCGGAGCGCTTGGCCGGCACTGCCGCCTGGTGGACGGAAGCGGAAGCGACCGCGGGCCTGATACGCCCAAGGGAGAGGGTCGGCCACGAGGCTCCAGCTCGCGCTGCGCTTGGGTCCGGGGCGCTGCTTTCAGCCGGGAGTCTCTCTGCCCCGGGAGCAGCCAGCAACTCCGGGGCCCACCAAGCCCTCTGGGTCAACATCCGGAGCCCACGCTGGGCCTTGGGGACCAGTGAGGTGGGTGCTGCCACTTCCGCCGACTTGCGCGTCCTGGGCCTCCGGCCGTGCCCCTCCGCTGCCCGGTCCTCCTGGCTCCTGCCCCGCCGGCGCCGGCACGCCCACCCGGGGAGAGTGGGGCCTGCCGGGGAAGGCGATGCCTTCGGGCCTGGTGTGCGCGCTCGTGGGGAGGGAAGGGGAGTGAGGTGCCCTGTCTTCCTCTGGTTTCCAGTTTTCCTTTTCCCTCCGCCCTCTTGTTCCACCACAGCTGTCAGGGTGTCTGTCCTGGGACGCTGACGCCCGCCGTGTGTGTGTGTGTGTGTGTGTGTGTGTGTGTGTGTGTGTGTGTGTGTGGCTGATGCCTGCCGTGTGTGTGTGTGTGTGTGTGTGTGTCGCTGATGCCTGCCTGCCGTGTGTGTGTGTGTGTGTCGCTGATGCCTGCCATGTGTGTGTGTGTGTGTGTGTCGCTGATGCCTGCCGTGTGTGTGTGTGTGTGTCGCTGATGCCTGCCGTGTGTGTGTGTGTGTGTGTGTGTGTTTTCAGCAGGAACGCTGACGCCTGCCGTGTGTGTGTGTGTGTGTGTGTGTGTGTGTGTGTGTGTGTTTTCAGCAGGAATATGTCTGGTTTCTACTATGGGCCAAACTGCTCCAATCCTGGGCGACCAGAGATGGAAGAAAACCCAGTCCTCATCCCTCAGCACCTCATGTAATCCTGATAAGAAGCCCAAACTGGGACATCCAGGATGGTTGGGGAATCTGTTATCCCCAGGGTGTGGGTAAAGTCCTTGTGGAGGAACAGATATAAAAATTGAGCCCTGAAAGATAAATAAAACTTCAATAGTCAAGAAAGGAAAGAAAGGCATTCCTGGGAGACGGAACAGCATATGCCCAGTACATCATGATTGTATCAGCTAAGGTTAGGATTGCTTACATTTACAAGAATATAGGCTGAGGTGAGTGGATTGCCTGAGCCCGCGGGTTCGAGACCCGCCTGGGCAGCGAAACCTTAACTCTACAATAAATCAAAAAATCAGCCGGGGGTGGTAGC
>NW_007247773.1:83503-84974 GCF_000164805.1 Carlito syrichta | reverse complement strand
TCCACTCACCTCAGCCTCCCAAAGTGCTGGGATGACAGGCTGAGCCACCGAGCCCGGCTGTGATATCTTTAAAAAGAATTCCTGGCTGGGAACGATGGCTCATGCCTGTCATTCCAGCACTTTGGGGAGCCAAGGCGGGAGGATCACTTGAGGCAGGGAGTTTGAGACCAGCCTGAACAACATAGTGAGACCTCGTTTCTTTTTTTGTTTGTGTTTTTTTGAGAAAGCAGGATTTATTGAGCGGACAGAAAAGCTCCCACAGTGGGAGTGAGACCTCGTTCCCACACACACACAAAAAAAATTAGCTGGTCATGCTGGCAAACCTACAGACCCAGCTACTCCGGAGGTTGAGGTGGGAGGATCGCCTGAGCCCAGGAGGTCAAGGCTGTGCTGAGCCATGATTCTGCCACTGCACTCCAACCTGGGCAATAGAAGGAGACCCCAACTAAAAAAAGAGAACTTCTTTTTTTTTTTGGAGTTGGAGTCTCACTCTGTTGCCCAGGCTGGAGTGCAGTGGCATGCACACGGTCACCACAGCCTCGACCTGCTGGGCTCTGGCAATTCTTCCACCTCAGCCTTCCAAGTAGCTGGAACTACAGGCACGCGTGACCATGCCCAGCTAATTTTTTGATTTATTGTAGAGATGAGGTCTCACCAAGTTATCCAGGCAGGTCTCGAACCCGCGGGCTCAGGCAATTCAATCACCTCAGCCTCCCAAAGCACGGGATTACAGGCTGAGCCACCGAGCCCAGCAAAAAAAGAATTTCTTACTCATTTTCAGAGATTTCCAGTTGTGCTCACTTGTGTTTTAAGATAATTTTGCTGACCACGGTGGCTCACGCCTATAATCCCAGCACTTTGGGAGGCCAAGGTGAGAGGATTGCCTGAGTTCACGGGTTCGAGGCCAGCCTGGGCAACTTGGTGAGACCTCATCTCTACAATAAATCAAAAAATTAGCCAGGCATGGTGGCGTGTACCTGTAGTGCCGGCTACTGGGAAGACTGGGGCAGAAGGATCGCTGGAGCCCAGCAGGTCGAGGCTGTGGTGGCCGGGAGCATGCTACTGCCCTCCAGCCTGTGTGACAGAGTGAGACTCTAACTCAAAAAAAAAAGAAAAGAAAAGAAAAAATAATTTTGCTAAGTTTTCCACCACCTCATCACTTTGGAATTGGAATGGCTTTGAATTTATACATTTGTTTAGCAAGAATTTAGATTGTTGCCATGTAATGAGAGTCACCCAAACAAGGCACAGCTAGAATTGATATATGGAAGGTGAGCAGGCCAGGACACTGTGGGCCCTGACCACCACGTCTGGGATGTGGGTGTGGGAAACCGAGGGGAGATCATTCTTTCCTTCCTTTCTTTTTTTTTTCCCTCTTTTTTTTTCCCCTTGAGTTGGAGTCTCACTCTGTCGCCCAGACTGGAGTGCAGTGGCCGCTCCTGGCCACCGCAGCCTCGACCTGCTGGGCTCC
>NW_007247773.1:78110-83237 GCF_000164805.1 Carlito syrichta | reverse complement strand
ATTCGGAGGCTGAGGTGAGTGGATTGCCTGAGCCCGCGGATTTGAGACCCGCCTGGGCAGCGAGACCTCATCTCTACAATAAATCAAAAAATCAGCCGGGCGTGGTAGCGCATGCCTATAATTCCGGCTACTCTGAAGGCTGAGGCGGAAGGGTCGCCGGAGCCCAGCAGGCCGAGGCTGCGGTGGCCGGGAGCGGCCACTGCACTCCAGTCTGGGCGACAGAGTGAGACTCCAACTCAAAAAAATAAAAAAATAAAAAAATAAAAAAATGTAAGAATAGGCTGATTGTGGTGGCTCATGCCTATAATCCCAACACTTTGGGAGACCAAGGTGGGAGGATTACCTGAGACCACGAGTTCAAGACCAGCCTGGGCAACTTAGCGAGATCTCATCTCTATAAAAAAAAAAAGTTAGTCGGGCTTGGTGGCACATGCCTGTAGTTCTGGCTACTTGGAAGGCTGAGGCAGAGGGATCCCCTGAGCCCAGCAGGTCAAGATTGTGATGACCGTGAGCATGTCACTGCACTCCAGCCTGAGTGACAGAGTGAGACTCCAACTCAAATAAAATAATTTAAGAATACTTTAGCCGGGTGTGGTGGCTCATGCCTGTCATCCCGACTCTTTGGGAAGTGGAGGCAAGAGGATTGCCTAGGCCCAGGGTTTTGAGAGCAACCTGGGCAACTTGGCGAGACCGCATCTCTACAATCAATAAATTAACCAGACGTGGTGGCACGCACCTGGAATTCCAGCTACTTGGAAGGCTGAGGTGGACGTATTGCCTGGGCCCAACAGGTTGAGGCTGTGGTGACCATGAACGTGCCACTGCACTCCAGCCTGGGCGATAGAGACTCTGACTCAAAAAAAAAAAAAGAATATTTCAATCAAACATAAATATGTAAAGAAGGGATCTAGCCACATTATGTGTTTTTAATTTTTCCTTCTTGTTTTACAGATGGGGGCTTGCTCTGTCATCCAGGCTACAGTGCAGTGGTGCGATCACTGCAGCCTCCTACTCCTAGGCTCAAGTGATCCTCCTGCCTTGGCCTCCCTAGTAGCCGGGACTACAGGTGCACACCACCATACCCAGATTATTTCTTGTTGTTTTTGGTGAGGATGAGGTCTTGCTATGTTGCCCAGGCTGGTCTCAAACTCCTGGCCCTCAAGCTATCCTCCCACCTCGGCCTTCCAGAATGCCTGGATGACAAGTGTGAATCACTGCTCTCAGCCTCAGTATGTTTTTTGTTTTTTGTTTTTTTAGTTGGAGTCTCATTCTGTCACCCTGGCTGGAGGGCAGTGGCACGCTCCTGCCACCGCAGCCTCAACCTGCTGGGCTCAGGCCATCCTTCTGCCTCAGCCTTCCGAGTAGCTGGAACCACAGGCATGTGCCACCATGCCCAGCTAATTTATTTATTTATATTTATTTATTATAGAGATGAGGTCTTGCCAAGTTGCCCAGGCTGGTCTCGAACCTACAGTTTCAGGCAATCCTCTCACCTCAGCCTCCCAAAGTGCTGGGATGATAGGTGTGAGCCACCACACCCGGCAGTATGTTTTTTCTGCAAGATTGTTTTGTGAGGAAAACGGTGGCTGGACAGAAAGAGGGTGGCTGAAGGAAGGAAGAAGTCACACTGTTTTCGGTCGTGGAGGCAGCAGTGACGTCTCTTGGGTCAGGGCAGCTCAGGCATCCGGGGGTCAAGTCGACGGATCGGGGAAGGCTCTGGGGGAGAGAGCTGGGTGTGTCTGGGTGCCTGCCAGGTTTGCCCCTTGTGGAGTGACCTCGTCAGGGGATCATCAGGAGAGGAGCCGGTGAGGGCCAGGACCTGAGGTTTGACCGGCGGCCTCAGAGTTGTCGGGTTGTGTACCTGAGGCTCGGGACGAGAGTCTGGGTTGGAGACTGCCAGCCTGAGGGCCATTTGTCCAGAGACGGCCACAAAGCCCAAGGACTGCGTGAGGCCAGGGGAGGCTGCAGGAAGGGGAGGACGGATGGGAGGCAGCGGCGTGGGGACCCCATCCCTGCAGGTTTGGCTGAAGGTGGCTGAGCTCATGGGGAGACTGAGCCCAAGCCCGCAGGGTGGAAGGAGAGAGAGAGCCGAGAGGCATGTCAGAGAGGGGCTGGAGTCGGATGTGAGGTTGGATCACCGGAGGGCTGGGAACTGCCAGCCCGGGACTTGACGCCAGCTTCAGGGAGGGAGACCCACAGTGGCCGGCGGAGCAGAGGTGGGACAGAGGCTCCATCCCCACAGCCGCGCTTCTTGGAGTCATTTGACTTTTGTATTTTTTTTTGAGTCAGGGTCTCTCTCTGTCACCCAGTCTGGAGTGCCATGGCACCATCACGACTCACCGCAGCCTCAACCTCCTGTGCTCAGGAGATCCTCCAGCCTCAGCCTCCCGAGTAGCTGGGCCTCCAGCCACACGCCACCATGCCTGGATAATTTTGTTTTTTGTAGAGACAGGGTTTTGCTATGTTGCCCAGGCTGGTCTCGAACTCTTGGGCTCAAGCAATTCTCCTGCCTCAGCCTCCCAAAGTGCTGAGTTGACAGGCATGAGCCACTGTGCCTGGCGGAGACATCTGACTTTAAAAGAACAGGTAGATTAGCCGGGCGTGGTAGCGCGTGCCTGTAGTTCCGGCTACTTGGAAGGCGGAGGCAGAAGGATCGCCGGAGCCCAGCAGGTCGAGGCTGCCTGTGGTGGCCGGGAGTGGCCACTGCACTCCAGTCTGGGCAACGGGGTGAGACTCCGACTCAAAAAAAAAAAAAGAACAGGTAGAGGATGAAGAGGGTGTGGGGCCAAGGAAGGGTTTGTTTTGTCTTTGTTCTGGTTTTTTGTTGTTGTTTTATTTATTTATTCATTTTCTGAGTTGGAGTCTCACTCTGTCCCCCAGGCAGGAGTGCAGGGGCCGCTCCTGGCCACCGCAACCTCGACCTGCTGGGCTCAGGCATTCCTTCTGCCTCAGCCTTCCAAGCAGCTGAAACTACAGGCACGTGCCATCACGCCTGGCTAATTTTCTGATTTGTTGTAGCGATGAGGTCTCGCCAAGTTGCCCAGGCAGGTCTTGAACCCACGGGCTCAGGCAATCATCTCACCTCAGCCTCCCAAAGGGCTGGGATTACAGTGTTCCCGGCTGTTCTGGGGGTGGGGACAGCAGGAGTGATCAGGTCCAGGTCCAGACGCATGGGGGAAGGGGGACACAGCAAACAAGTGGGAGGAATCATTGGAGCGTCTCCCATCCACTGTCCCAGGGGGTGTGAGGAGACAGGGACGGGTCTGTACACCATGGGGCAAGGGGGACATGACGTTGGCCTGCAATGGCTTCTCTGCTCTGAAGGACATGCAGGTCTTCTACCAAGGGAAGGGTGGATACGTGGTTGGAGCCTGGAAACTGAGGAGGCTTGAGATGCTGCTGGGGTGAGCTGTGCAAAGGCCAGCACGTGTTTGGGTAAACTACAGAGCAAAAGGGGTCTGACAATGAAGTCCACAAACTTGCCACCAGGTGCTGACGTTGGCTGCACCGTACAAACAACTCGGGCAGGTTTCATGACCTTGGTAGATCAGTGTTTCACAGCTGTGTTCGTGTAGCTGTGTGGTGGTATCTTGCAGAGCGGCGTTCATTATTGTTGTTGCGTGTTTCTGTGTGCCATCACGAGAATGTCGGAGCTTGAATTAGAGCAACAAACAAACATTACATTTCTTGTTGAAATTGGCAAGAGTGGAAGTGAAGTCAGGGACCTGTTAGTCCAAGTTTATGGGGATAAGGCCATGAAGAACACGGTAGTGTACACATGGATTGAATGTTTTTCTGATGGAAGAGAAAGCGTCACTGATGAAGAGAGGCCAGGATGGCCAGTAACAAGCAGAACTGACAAAACATTGCAAAAACTTATCAAAGTGTGTGTCAGAATCACCGACTGACTGTGAGAAGTGTAGCAGGCCAAACAAACATGGACAGAGAAACAGGAAAATCTTCACTGAAAATCTTGGCATGAGAAAGGTGTGTGCAAACATGGTCTCCAAGGACTTCTTGCCTCACATCAATGCGTCAGCTCACACACCACTGTCTGTGAGGGAGTTTTTAGCCAGTCAACAGATAACTGAATTGGAGCACCCTCCCTACTCACCATCTGACCCTCACTGATTTTTTTTCTTTACCCAAAGGTAAAGGAAATATTGACAGGAAGACATTTGGATGACTTTCAGGACATCAAGGGTAATATGATGACTGAAGGGTGCAGGAAGCGACCAGAGGGGCGGCGCCCAACATGGCGCAGACACACCAGACAACAAAGGTCCCAGGTCCCGGCTTCTGCTAGCACAATTCCCCACACCCGCGAATTTCAAACCTTCCCGTGTGCCAGTTTCAAACCTGCAAGCCTCCAATCCGTAGCCAGCTTTGTTATGCGTCCAATAGGACTATCACATGGCGTTGGCCCCACCCTGCTCCCATGCAGCTCCTCCAATAGGAGCATAGCACGGCCCCTTCCGCCCCTGTCAGGCTGATAAATACAGCCCTCTGCCCGCAACTCTCTCTCTCTCTCTCGGTCTCTCTTTCTCTCTCTGTCGCTCTCTCCCTCTCTGCAGCTCTCTCCCCGCCTCTCTCCCACTTCCTCTCTCTCTCTTACTCTCTCTTTCTCTCTCTCTTTCTTTTTTCCCATTATAGATCCCCTCTGTAACAGCCGCTTTAATAAATCTCTTGGTCCTGGCCGGGTGTGGAGTCATTACTGGCGCCGAACGTCTTTCATTGGTGCCGTGACTCGGATCGGGTGCTCCCTCGCCTTTGTGCGGGTGTATTCCCGTAGGCGGGATCCCCGACCTGGCGCCAGCGGCCACTCCAGCCCTCCCGGACCTTCACCACCGTTTTGAATGTGTGAACTGCATCCGCCAGCAACCATTGGATAGGTGAGTTCCCCAGACACGGAAGCCTGAAACTTGCCTGGGATCCCAGGGGGGAACTGGCTGTTGATCGTCCGGCAGCCCCTCCAGCCCCAGGGTGAGGGGGAACGCACCCCGCCTCAGCCTTCACGGCCACAGCGGACCCTAAAGGCTTCCTCTTCTCTTTCATCTCTCTGAACCCTTAATACTCCCGCGGCTGCTGGGCTGCAGTGGGCCCCAGGGGTCCCACATCTGCTAACCC
>NW_007247773.1:72818-76476 GCF_000164805.1 Carlito syrichta | reverse complement strand
CAGTAGCTGGTGGGGTTATATCATTGTTATTAATACCGGGGTCTACATGTCAGCTCTACTTATATTTCCTGGTCCACTCCTTCCTTCACCCCTTTTGGTTGTGGGGGTACAGGGCATTATATCCAGGCCCCTCACTATGCCATTACTTCCATGTGTTCTGGGAAATAAAATATTTCAACACTCTCTCCTTATTATGCCAACGTGTCCAGCTCCATTATTAAAAGGGGACATTATGACAAAAATTAAAACTTGTATTATTCTTTACCCTGAGCCATCACCGCTGTGCTTTTTGGATGCCTTTTGTATAGCTTTAAATTTCCCTAATAGTTCCACGTTGGATCCTATCTAAGCCCTTCAACTGCATATAAACTTATTGCTTTGGTTAAAACTCTAAGGTTAGGAAAAATGTAAAGAAAGTTGTTGGTGTAAGGTATGTTTCTAGTAAGAAAGGATAAAGAAAAGATAAATAATTGTATAGGAAACAATCTTGTATGGCACATTTTTATTCTATAATAGAATGGCTGGTTAAAGAAAGTATAGAACAAAAATAGAAGGTTTAAGCATGTCAAAAAATGGTATGAGCATGTCGAAAAATGGTATAAGCATGTCGAACATGGTAGGTGAAAGTTTGTGAAAAGAAGTAAAAGAAATTCTGTAAACACTCGAGGCTACAAAAAAGGTTTAATTAGCCCCCCCCCCACTGTCTTTGTTACAAAAGAGCGAGGTTTTTTCTTTTCAAAATCGTTGGACTATCATTTTGGCTAAATAAGTAACTTTTACAATAACTACTGTGATTTTGTGTTATAGCATGCTTTTAAAGACTTTGGTACTTAAACTCTTCAAGTTCTTAATTCAGTCTCTAGGGTGAGATAAGCAGCAAGCTCCAAAAACCACACCTACCCCACTCCCTTCTAAATTGCCTAAAGGCCAGATAAATTAATTTCACTAGCAACATTGCCAAATTGCTAACAAACTTTAAAATCTCCTTTCAGGCACAAGGATTACTATCCAACATAGGATGAGTAGCAGAATAACCTGGCCTTCACTCTCTAGCACATCAATTGTTACAAAAGTATATCAGCACTTAACTTTTCTTTTTAGATATGCTCTCTTCCAGTTTTCTGTCTACCTCCACGGCCTGCTCCAGGACAGCTGGTTACTACCATCCTTGTGCTCATTAGAAGACTGGCCAGAACAAGTCACTGTTCTACACTTACAAGGAACCTTCATGGAACTCTCACCTGCGGAAATCTGCACCTTCAGCGTCTACCTTTGGGCCCTGCTCTGGCTGGTTCTGCACCCTTCCACCACCTTACCCCCACAACGCCCCCGACCAGCAGGAAGTAGCCAGAAAGAGTAACGATGCCCCTCCCCATAAAAAACAGAAAAGGTGGGAATGAAGGGTGCAGGAAGCAACCAGAGGGGCAGCTCCCAAAATGGCGCCGGCACACCAGACAACAAAAGCCTTAGGTCTCGCCTTCTGTGAGCACAATTCCCCGTGTGCGCAAATTTCAAACCTTCCTGCAGACGAATTTCAAACCTGCAAGCCTCCAATCCATAGCCAGCTTTGTTATGCGTCCAATAGGACTATCACACGGTGTTGGCCCCACCCTGCTCCCATGCAGCTCCTCCAATAGGAACATAGCACGGCCCCCTCCGGCCCCTGCCAGGCTAATAAATACAGCCCTCTCCCGCAACTCTCTCTCTCTGGTCTCTCTTTCTCTCTCTCTCTCTGTCACTCTCTCTCTCTCTGCAGCTCTCTCCCCGCCTCTCTCCCACTTCCTCTCTCTCTCTTACTCTCTCTTTCTCTCTCTCTTTTTCTTTTTTCCCATTACAGATCCCCTCTGTAACAGCTGCTTTAATAAATCTCTTGGTCCTGGCCGGATGTGGAGTCATTACTGGTGCCGAACTTCTTTCAATGACAGCTCTGACAGCCATTCCAGAAAAGAGTTCCAAAATTGCTTTGATAGGTGGATGAGGTGCTGACGTCAGAGCACAGCTTCCCAAGGAGCGTACTTTGAAGCTGACTGTAGTGATATTCAGCAACGAGGCATGGGGCACTTTCTTTAGGAGAAGTTCACAAACTTAATTGTCAGACCTTGTAGATTAGTGAGCCGCTCCATAAATTAAAGTACTATCCAGATGTTAGTTGAAACTATTTTGAATTTTTCAACCAGCAAAAGTTGTCATTAAAAGTGTTCTCCGGGCAATCCCTGTGGGTCGATAAATACTGCTTTCTAAAAAAAAAAAGTATTCTCCATCTTCCATTTAGGTTTCATTGTGGAGATGGTGGGATTTAAAAATATCAGCTTCAGGCTAGGCGTGGTGGCTCATGCCTGTAACCCCAGTACTTTGGGAGGCTGAGGCGAGAGGATTGCCTGAGTCCAGGAGCTTGAGACCAGACTGGACAAGTTGGCGAGACTTGTCTCTACAGTAAACCAAAAAATCAGTCAGGTGTGGTGATGCATGCCTGTGGTTCCAGCTACTTAGAAGGCTGATGTGGAAGGATCACCTGAGCCCAGCAGGTTGAGGCTGCGGTGGCCGTGAGTGTGCCACTGCACTCTGGCCTGGGAGACAGAGTGAGACTCCTACCCAAAAAAATAAAAATAAAAAAATGAGAACATTCAGTGTTTTACAGCCATCACCACCAACCACTTCCAGAACTTTTCATCACCCCCTTCAGAAACTTTGTACCCATTATACCTGCTCATCCTTTTCCCGAGCCCCTGGGACCCACCCATTCTAGATATTTTGTAGAAGTGGAATCATATGCTATCTCTCTTTCTGTGTCTGGCTTTCACTTGGCACCATGTTTCCAAGGTCGGTCCAAGTGGTGTCAGAACTTCAGGACTTGTAGGGTGGAGAAATACCCCACCGTGTGGGTGTCTCACATGTCCCCCTACAGATGGACTCTAGGGCTGCATCTGCCCTGGCTGTGAGGAACACTACTCCTCCGTGCAGGTGTCCACATGTTGTTCACCTGCCTGTCTACTGATGACCCTTGGTGGTGTCCGCCTCTTGGTTGTTAGGAATAACGCTCCACCATGTGTTGTCCACCCCGTCGTCTACTGACGGACTCTTGGGTTGTGTCTGCCTCGTGGCTGTTAGGAATAATATTGTGATGCCTATTCACATACAGGTATCTGCCGGCATCCCCGCCTTCCATTTTTGTGGGTATGTGCCTAGGAGTGGAATCACTGTGTAACTATGTCTTTGTTCTGTTTTGTTTTTGGACTCTCACTCTGTGTTTCAGGCTTGAGGGCAGTGGCACCCTCACAGCTCACTGCAGCCTTGATCCCCTGGACTTGGGTGATGCCCCCAGCCTCCCGAGTAGCTAGGACAATAAGCACGTAGCACCACACCTGGCTAAATTTTCTGTTTATTATAGACCGGGGTCTCGCCATGTTGCCCAGACTGGCCTCAAGCTCCTGGGTTCAAGCGACCCTCCTGCCTTGGCCTCCCATAATATTGGGATTACAGGCAAGAGCCACCACACCTGGTCTGTTTTTCTTTTCTTTTTTCCTAATGTAATGCAGTACACATAACATAAAGTTGACCATCTTCATGATTTTTAATTTAACTTTATTTGTTGTTGTTTTGTGTGTGTGTGTGTGTGTGTGTGTGTGTGTGTGTGTGTGTGTGTGTGTGTGAGGCAAGG
>NW_007247773.1:72174-72730 GCF_000164805.1 Carlito syrichta | reverse complement strand
CCACTCACCTCAGCCTCCTAAAGGCGCGGGATTACAGGCTGAGCCACCGAGCCCGACTCTGACTTGCCCACTTTTAAGTGTATAGTCCAGGGGTATTAAAACCATTCACAGTGCTGTGTAACCATCAGCACCTTTCGTCTCTAGAACCTCTTCATCTTGTGAAGTTCACACTCTGAACCTATAGCTCCCCACGCCCCCTCTGCCACCCCTTGGCAGCCACCAGGTTGTCATGCTTCGCGATGCTGAATGGGTTCAGATGGTGTTAGCCTGCATCCCCCACGTTACAGGTGGCCATCAACCTCTCACCGCACGGCTTCAGCATCCACTCAAGGCTGTTGCCTGGATCCCTCAGTTTATCAGGCGTTGCGCAAGGGTGGTTTCCCCCATTCTTGTTCTTCCTTCTGCGTTTATTCACTGAAATCCTTTTATTTATTTATTTTTAATTTAATTTTATTTATTTAATTTTTTTGAGTCGGAGTCTCACTCTGTCGCCCAGACTGGAGTGCAGCGGCCGCTCCCGGCCACCGCAGCCTCGACCTGCTGGGCTCCAGCGATC
>NW_007247773.1:65850-71866 GCF_000164805.1 Carlito syrichta | reverse complement strand
GGCAATCCACTCACCTCAGGCTCCCAAAGGCGCGGGATTACAGGCTGAGCCACCGAACCCAGCTTGAAATCCTTTTAAACAGAGAATTCCCTTAAAAATATTTGGCCTCCCTGAAACGGAGGGAGGAAAGACAGGAAACATGCTTGTACAGGAAAGACAGGAAAAATGCTTCCCTCTTGTCCTTGATGGGTTTTCAGAGAAACTCCTTGAGACCCTAGCCACTCCCATGGTGACACTCAGATCTGCATATCTCTGTGTTTCAGTCTATCACAGATCACATACTTTTCAGACGCTCAGAGTGCCCATTTATCCTGGATTGGCACTTGACAACTTGGCCAAACCATTGCAATTTCTCATCTGTGATAGCACTAGGACATGTGGGTTTGAGTCATAGCTCTGCGGTAAAACCTTGGGATGGCTAGGCAACATCACTTGTCTCAATTCCCTCATCTTAAGTGGAGATAGCACCCCCTGGCTGCACCACTGGGCTTCTGCGAGCTTTGTTTTGTGACAGGGTTGATTTTGGCCGGAGGGCAGTGGGCGCTCAGGTGGAGGCCCTCACCCTCTGGCCGGATTCCTTGTTTTTCCCTGTTGGCATTTGAACTTGGCATTCCAGTGCAAAGTTCAAATGACTCTTCTCCCTCACTCTTCTCTTCATAACAAGCCACATTGTACTGAATGTCAGCGACAATTGCTTTGATGGCAGGGAGCTGGTGATATGCTAGGGCCTTGGGGTGGGTAATTTGGGCCTTTCATGAAGTAACAATCGGAGCTGCCAGAAGAGACACGATGTCTCAGCCCCAAGCAGTCGTGGGTGCCGACCAGGCTGTATTTTAGTTTGTATTTCCTTCATCAGTATGTCAAGTATGACTGCACTTCATGAATGTTTTTAGCTCTTTCTGTTAGACATTTAGCTGTCTAGCTTGAAATTGGACTGTCTGTGTGATTTCTTAATTGATGCATTTACAAAGTGCATTAAATGGTCCATTCATTATTATGTGGAAAAATTTTTCTCCCTGATTGCAGGCTCAGTTATCTCAATTTGTCAAATGGCAATATATCTGCATGGTTCAAAATTCAAAACTAAGAAAGGGTAGTTGATCATCCCCCAGTATCCGTGGGGGGTTGTTCTGGGATTCCTGTGGACACCAGAATGCCTGGATGCTCAAGTGCTTGGTATCATGTGTAACCCACGCACGTCCTCTGCATGCTTTAAATCATCTCTGGACTTCTGATAAGACCAAACCCAATGCACATGCTGTGTTAATAGTTGCTATATTATATTTTATTTGTTTGTTTTTTGAGTCAGAGTCTTTCTCTGTGGCCCAGGTTGGAGTGCAGTGGTACACTCACGGCCACCGCAACCTTGACCTGCAGGGCTCAGGTGATCCTTCCACCTCAGCCTTCCGAGTAGCTGGAACTACAGGTGTGCCACCACGCCCAGCTAATTTTTTGATATATTGTAGAGAAGAGGTCTCACCAGGCTGGTCTCAAACCCGTGGACCCAGACAATTCTCTCACCTCAGCTTCCCAAAGTGCTAGGATGACAGGCATGAGCCACTGTGCCCGGCCTATATTATATAGCTTAGGGAATAATGACAAAGAAATGTACATGTCTAGTACAGATGCCAAGTTTTTCTGAATCATTTTGATCTGTGGTTGGTTGAGTCATGAACATGGACCCCATGGACGTGCAGGGTCAACTGCAGGAAGAAGTCACCGTCCCCTTCATGACCCTTACCTGTTCACCCCCTCCTATACACAACCAGTTATTTCTTGCATATCTGTCTGGGCATATTTTATGCCTATACAAGTGTATATATGTATCCCCTTGAAACCAAACACAATGTAACATGCCTTCTGTAGTCAGTCTGATGCTAGGTTCTCAGGTAAGGACCTTTATGAAGACAGTATGGAATGGTACTTGATATTACAAAGCTTTATTTTTATTAGGGATGGCAAAGGGGTCACATGTCAGCTTCCTCTCTGTCCGTTTGGTGTTGGTGACTAAGGGTCTCCTCATATTTCTGGACAGCCTGGCTTGTTTAGTTACCACTGAGACCAGAACTGCTGATAGCGTCTCACATCTTTGGGAGGATTTTGAATCTTTTTCTTTCTTCTGTTTTTGTTTGTTTTGAGTCGGGGTCTCACTCTGACACCCAGGCTGAAAGGCAGTAGCTTGATCATAGCTCACTGCAGCCTCAACCCCACCTGAGTTCAGGAGATTCTTCTGCCTCAGCTTCCCAAGTAGCTGGGACTACAGGTGCATGCCCAGCTGTTTTTTTATTTTTGTAGAGATGAGGTCTTGTTGTATTGCCTAGGCTGGCCTTGAACTCCTGGGCTCCAGTGATTCGCCTGCCTCAGTCTCCTAAAACTGCGAAGATTATAAGCATCAACCACCATGCCTGGCCCTTGAATGTCTTTTATGTTTTAACCTGATGGGCATGGCAGATATGACTGACCCACACACAGACCTCAAGTAAGCAGAGGTTGCTGGAGTTCCCCAGCCGTGGTGGCCCCTCCAGTCCAAGGGTTTAGAGACCTCCTTTTAGGACCTAGACCAGCCAGAGTCTTCATTTCACAGATACGAATCTCGTGGTGCTCGTGTAAGCATGGCCCAGAAGCATGGGCGGCCTCACGCCCGTCACGTTATTCTTCACCAACAGGGGTTGGGCACTGAGGGACAGATGTTTCCTTTCTTGTCTCCTGGGTGGACATTCCAAGAGGCACTTCATGTAGAGGCTTGTAGTGTCCAATTATGCCAAGCACGGGTCATGTGGCAGCTGCCAACCTGACACAAAGCTTCCAGGTCCCCCATGGGGCTCCCGTTGGCTGTCCCTGCCCCCTCTCCCTCGTCCTCGGCTCTCACTCCTGCTCCCTGGGGGCCCTTCCCAAATGAAGCCCCTGCCCCTGAGCCCTTGTCCCAAGCTTCACTTTAGTAGGACGAGTCCTCCAATGCTCCTTACTGTATGACACTTGGCGTGGTTTTCAGAATCTTTTTCCCCCCCCTCCGATCTGGAAATTGAGTGGTTAAAATATGGGACAAACTTTTTCAGTATATGGGGAGGGACCCCAAAAACCTGGAATTTGTTTATTAAAAATCTGTGTATTAATTCTTCCATGTTTAAACTTCAGTCACCTTCAAAGAGCTCTCCGTTGGATGCACTACACCTGTCGAGATGATTTTACCACTGCTCAGTTTTTGAACTTGTCCATTTTGATGACTTTTAGCGCTTCTGCTGTTTTTCTGTTTCACCTCCTCCACACTGGCAAAACATTTCCCCCTGAGGAATTTTTTCATCTGGGGAAGGAAAAAAAAAGTTGCTCAGGGCAAGATCTTGTAAATAGGGAGGGTGGGGCATGGAGATCATGCCTTTTGGGGTCAAAAACTGCTGAACACTCAGCACGGAGTGGACAGGTGCACGTGTAAATCTCCCTCATGAAATGGGCAAACGCATTGAAAGAACCTCCAAGAAATTTCCTGAAGCTGAATGCAGCCTCTCAAAACAATGCCAGCTGGTCCACCCAGTGGGGGAGCCTGGACTTCAAGGGACCCGCCCTCCAAAAGTTAATTCCAGGCATTTTGGGGGTTCCCCCTGGTATATTGTTGCTGCTGCTGTTAATCTAGTGAAGGGCTGTGATACTTCTGGAAAGGTTGGGCAAGGTGAGTGTGAGAGACTCAAAGGACTCAAAAAAACTATACTTGCTATAAAAGAAACGTTTACTATATGAATTCCTACCTCACGTTCACTGTATTTTATAAATCCCTACCTCAAACCCCTAACACTAGGCATATGTAAGGCGCCTGGTAGTAACTGTGACCATAAAGTTACAAAATATTTGCAGTGTGTGTACTTAGAACTTGGTTAAGTTTTTGTTTGTCCCATAATAACCATGTTCAGTGAAATAACCGGCTTCTTCTGCTTCTGCAACCACTGCTGGCAGTGTGTGAATGTTAAGCAATAAGCCCCTCCTGGACATTCCTTTGCTTAAATTATGGTAGGCTCTGTGGCGCCAGCCACTCTTCAGGTGGGCTCTGTGTTGTTTCAAACCTGCTCTTACGCCAAAGCTGACTGTAAACCGTAGCTTATCTAACATTCCAGGAGGCTTAACTACCTCCCCTCCGCCCGTTTGGCCGTTAGTAGTCAATCACGGGCAGCTGAGCCCGCGCCCGCGCAAATCAAAAGCGAACCCACCAATCTCAAGCTCTCCTGTCCCTTGACATCACCGCGGACCTAACTGAGAACTAATTATGCAAGGTCCGTGGACTTCGTTTTCTATGTCATGCCTTCTTCTAATTGGATAACGTCTCAAGCCTAGAAATAGCCGGTCACATCCAGTCCCTCCCTCGTAACTGTGTATATAAACTACTTGCTCTACTAGGTCGGGGCTCTCGTTCCTGTACCGCTGTGTCGGTTACATACGGGAGCCCAGACTCGAGCCTGAATAAAAAGACCCTTGTGTGTTTGCATCGGAGCTGGCTCTTTGGTGGTCTCTCGGATTTAGGACTTTGGGGTACTACAAGTGCACAGCAGACATCCTGGTCAAGAGATCCAGAGATCCAGTATTATCTCGCGCCTGTTGCTTTCAGCGAGGTCACAAAGGCAGGAAATATCTGTAGAGATGTCTAGACAGCGGCTCTTTCCAGAGTTAGATAATGAACGGGCTGGGATTTCTCAGATCTGATGTTCGTGGTTGACAGTGATGACAGGCCTGGGAGGGACCAGCCCGGTTGCTGGTGGAAGTTGAGCTCAGAGATGCAGTCTTGTTGGTGTTTGCAAATAAACGTATGTTGTTGTTGAGTTTATGAATATTGGAACTGAAATTGACTGCCAGACGCCTTGCTTAAAAATATAGATATTTAGGCCAGGCGTTGTGGCTCACACCTATAATCCCAGCACTTTGGGAGGCCGAGGTGAGAGGATTGCCTGAGTCCATGGGTTTGAGACCAGCGTGGGCAACTTGGTGAGACCTCATCTCTACAATAAATCAAAAAATTAGTGCCACTATGACCAGCTAATTTTTTGATTTATTGTAGAGATGAGGTCTCACCATGTTGCTCAGGCAGGTCTTGGACCCCGAGCTCAGGCAATTCTCTTGCCTCTGCCTCCCAAAATGTTGGGATGACAGATGTGAGCCACCATACCTGGCAAAGAAATGACATTTAAGTTAGATGTCTGTCTTCCTCTCTCCGGTCCTGAGTGTAACTTCTTCCATCATCTCCTTTTTTTTTTTTTGAGTTGAGGGTCTCACTCTGTTGCCCAGGTTGGAGTGTAGTGGCATGACCACAGCTCGACCTCCTGGGCTCTGGCGATCCTTCTGCCTCTGCCTCCTGGGTAGCTGGGACTACAGATGCACTCCACCACACCCAGCTTATTTTTTTCTTTTGTAGAGATGAAGTCTCTCTATGTTGTATAGGCTGGTCTGGAACTCCTGGGCTCAAGTGATCCCCCTGCTTTGGCCTCTCAAAGTGCTGGGATCACAGGCATGAGTCCCCATACCCAGCCCACCGTCTCCTTTTTAGAGTGTCTTGCATTCATTTGTTTACTCAAGAAATATGAATTGAGCCTCCACTGAGTTCCAGGCATGGTGTTAGGTGCTGTTTATTCAGGAGTGAACAAGGCAGGTGAAAAAAATCCTTGTGTTCATGGAGTTTGTACACTCATGTGGGGGGAAGTAATGTGTAACGTGTCAGGTGGCAAGTCTCGTGGAGGTGGGGGCAGGAGGGGTGTGGGGAGGGGCTGGGCATGCCACCCTGATGAGGTGACCAGTGAGCACGAGGCAGGCACCATCTAGAAGCAGCTGGGTGGTTTTCTTTGGCAAGGCCCACTTAGATGATGAGGAACAAGCAAGCATTCAGACATTTCCTATCCATGCATGGCCATCTCCCACTGACCAGGCACATCAGATCCGACCTCCCTATGGGCTGGAATATGGAACGACCAGTGCAGTAAATCACAGAAACAAACACAGACAGGATGTTCCAAAAAAAAAAAAAAAAAAAAAAAAAAAAAAA
>NW_007247773.1:63330-65830 GCF_000164805.1 Carlito syrichta | reverse complement strand
GACCTGCTGGGCTCCGGCGATCTTTCCGCCTCAGCCTTCCAAATAGCTGGAACTACAGGCATGTGCTACCACGCCCGGCTGATTTTTTGATTTAATGGTTGAGAGCCGGTCCCCAACCTTTTCTGGCATCAGGGACAGGTTTGTGGAAGACAATTTTTCCATGGTCCGGGGTGAGGGGATGGTTTTGGGATGATTCAAGCGCTTCACATTTATGGGACAGATCCCTGAGCGTTAGATTCTCATAAGAAGCTCAACCTAGATCCCTCACACATGCAGTTCACAACAGGGTCCACCTCCTATGAGAATCTAATGCCGCTGCTGATCTGATGGGAGGCGGAGCTCAGGCAGTCACACAAGCAAAGAGGAACAGCTGTAAATACAGAGGAAGCTTTACCTCCCCAGGCACTGCACACCTCCTGCTGTGCATCCTGGTTCCTAACAGGCCACGGACTGGTACCAAGGGGTTGGGAACCTCTGAACCCACATTCTTTCTCAAGCCTGTCTTCCTCTCTATAATACATTGCACTTCTCTGCAACTTGCTCTGAAATTCTTGTCTGTGGCGAAGTCAAAACCCAGGAAGCAACTATACCCCATGCCACCCAGCACCGAGCGGAGACCAGGAAGCTGAGAGGAAGGGAGTCCTGTGGTTCAGGGAGCAGCATGACAGCTGGTGAGCTGGAACAGCATGAGCCAGGGAGCAAGCGGGGCCAGGAAGAGGCTTTAAAACAGCTCAAGACAAGCAGGCACACAGCTGTCCTCTCCACCCCCAAGCAAGCTCCTTATGGTCCCACCAATCAACAGGCATTTCCGGAGACCTCACCCTCAGTAGATGGTGTCAGGCTTCAACACACAGGTGTGAGGCAGCCCGTGCCCTCTCAAGGCATGAGATCTAAACATTTCTCAGAAGTTACTCTGTGGTGAGAAAGCACATTTGGATTGAGATGTCAGTAATGCAATGAACATTCTTTTTTTTTTTTTTGAGTCGGAGTCTCACTGTCACCTAGGCTGGAATGCAGTGACATACTCATAGTCACCAAAGCCTGAATCTCCTGGACTCAGGCAATCCTTCCACCTCAGTCTTCCAAGTAGCTGGAACCACAGTTGTGTGCCACCAAGCCTGGTTATTATTATTATTTTTAATTTATTGTAGACACAAGTTCTCCCCAAGTTGCCCAGGCTGGTCTCGAACCCATGAACTCAGGCAATCTTCTCGCCTCAGTCTCCCAAAGTGCTGGGATTACAGGCATGGAATCACCGTGCCCGGCTTGCAGTGAACATTCTTTTTTTTTTGAGTTGGAGTCTCACTCTGTTGCCCAGACTGGAGTGCAGTGGCACGCTCCCGGCCACCATAGCCTTGACCTGCTGGGCTCTGGTGATCCTTCCACCTCAGCCTTCCTAGTAGCCAGAACTATAGGCACATGCTACCACGCCCGGCTAATTTTGTTTTGATTTATTGTAGAGATGAGTTCTCACCAATTTCCCTGGGTGGGTCTCGAACCTGCTGGCTCAGGCAATCTACTCGCCTCTGCCTCCCAAAGTGCTGGGATTACAGGCTGAGCCACCAAGCTCGGCTTGTGTACATTCTGTCAAAATTGTGTCAATTTTGTCTTCTGAGTTGACCCAGTTGCTCAGGCTGGAGGCTGCAGTGGCACAGTCATGGCTCACTGGGGCCTCCACCTCCCCGGCTCAGGCAATCTTTGCTTCTCAGTCCTGGAAGGCCTTGCCCTGGTGTTTCCCTGGGAACATCTGGTGTCCAATGTGACCGGCCGTGCTGGCCACAAACCGATCAGCTTTATTTCTAGAAGTGGGATGGGGTGGGAGGCGGTGTTTAATCTTGCTCTGCCTCCGTTCACCTGCTAATCCCCCTGAAAGCTGTGTCGTTTCTAACCACACTAAGCACCGAGATAAGCCCTGGTGGGCTGCTTGCTTAAAGGGCACATTCCTAGGTTCCATTCTATTTCCTTTTTCCTCTCTTCTTTTTGAGTCAAGGTCTCGCTCCTTGGCCCAGGCTGGAGTGCAGTGGCATGGTCACGGCTCCCTGCAGCCTGGACCTCCTGGACTCAGGCAGAACTCCCACCTCAGCCTCCTGAGTAGCTGGGACCATAGGCGTGCACCCCCACGCTTAGCCATTTTTGTGCTTTTTTGTAGAGATGAGGCTTTGCAACGTTCCCCAGGCTGGTATGGAATCCCCGGGCTCAGGCGATCCTCTTGCCTCCGCCTCCGAAAATGCTGGGATCACAGGTGTGAGTCACCGCGCCCAGCCCACAGTCAATTTCAGAGCCTTTCTACTGGCCCCCAGGAGAGCCCTTCGCCTTCCCGCAGTCCCTCCCCTCGGCCCGGGGCCCCCACCCTGGGCGATCGCCAGCCGCCCGTCCACGCCGCCCCCACAGATCCGTAGGGATGCGTTTCCAACTCCGTCCACGCCCTGGGGGCCCCGAGGGGCATCGCGCCGGGGGCCTTCCCGCTGTTTCGCTGCGGCCCCTCCGCGCTGGGAGGCCG
>NW_007247773.1:51157-63202 GCF_000164805.1 Carlito syrichta | reverse complement strand
GGGCGGAGGGCACCCGGCTCAGAAGAGGAAGGCCCGGGGGGAGGGCGGGCGTCGGGCAGACCCCATGCGAGTCTCAGCGACGTGAGGCGGTGCGGCCGCTGTCACGTGGTCACGCGTGGGGCAGAGTGGCCGCGCCTGCGGAGGGCCAAGAGGACGGGGGCTTGCTGGAGGCCACAGTGGCCGCGGGAGGCCAGGGCTCACAGGTCCACGCTGCTGCTGCGTCTGCCAGGGACCCCGACGACGCCCAGGAGGGAGGAGGGAGGCGGAGGGCCCCGGGGAGGGGCTCAGAGTCCGGACACCCACCGGGTGGCACCGGCAGGACACACCCACTGATGCCGGGAAGGGCTGAGCGGAGGCTGGAGGGAGGGCCAGCGGAGACCCGGCGGCTGGCGAGGTCCTCTGGGAGTCAAGACCATGACCACAGACCTCCTGCTGCTGGACTGTGGCCGTGGCGGTGCCCCTGCGGACGTTTACGAGGGACCCTCGGGTGTCTGGTCTGGCAACTGGGGGGGCTTGAAGGGTCCCTTTATCATCATGAGGCCGCTGGTGAGGGCCTGAGTGGCGAGTCCCAGCCGTGCCATGGGCTCTGAGAGCGAGAGGAGTGTGGCATCTCAGGCTGGAAAGCCCATCCCAGGGTGGCACAGCCGTTGCCTGGATACCCTGGGTGCCGGGGAGCTCGGTGCCTGTTCCAGCTGGGATAGCTGGAACCCAGGACTCAGCCCGTTCCGGCTTGGGCTAACTCTCTCCGGTCCTTCTATGTCCACGTCTACTGCTTGTCCTTATCTTGCAAAACAAGCCCCCGCGCTCCTCCCAGAACATTCCTCTGAGAGCTTGGGGATTGTCATCATGTCTCCCAAGTCACCTTCATCCCAGACGGAAACAAAACAGTGTTTGCCACAGGACGAGGTCTCCTTGTGGGAGCTCTGACCTCTCCGAATCCTCCTTACCCTGCGGGGCCAGCGGTGGGCCTGGACTCCGTGGGTGCCAGCCCTGTGCTGGGTAAACAGATCCCGGAGTTGAGATTCCCTGGGTTCAAATCCTCGCGCCACTCTGGGCCAGTGTGACTGTAGTTAAAAACACTTGCCACCCAGCCCTAGTGTCTTCTTGTGCTGACCCTCACCATTGTTCTTTCTTTCTTGTTCTTTTTTTTTTTTAGAGACAGGGTCTTGCTCTGTTGCCCAGGCTGGAGTACACTGGTGTAATGATAGTTCACTGCAGCCTTGACTTCCTGGGCTCAAGTGATCTTTCCACCTCAGATTACTGAGTAGCTGGGACTACAGGCATGCATCACCACACTTGACTATTTTAAAACATTTTTTGTGTGTAAAAACAAGGTCTCGCTATGCTGACCAGGCTGGTCTCAAACTGCTGGCCTCAAGTGACCCTTCCACCTCAGCCTCCTGAGTACCTGGGACTACAGGCAAGCACCACCACACTTGGCTACTTTAAAACATTTTTGTGTGTGTAAAAACGAGGTCTTGCTATGCTGACCAGGCTGGTCTCAAACTCCTGACCTCAAGTGATCCTCCCACCTTAGCCTCCCAAAGTGCTGGGATTACAGGCGTGAGCCACCACGCCCAGCCCCCCACTTATTTTTCCTTGTGTCATTTTCCTCTTGAGCTTACCCTTTGTCCCCTGCACAAACCCCTCCCCAGACCACCCAAGGCAGAGCCAGCCAGCCCCTTTTCCTTTTTTCTTTTTGAGTTGGAGTCTTACTCTGTTGACCAGACTGGAGTGGCACGCTCCTGGCCACTGCAGCCTCAACCTGCTGGGCTCCAGCGATCCTTCCTGCCTCGGCCTTCCAAGTAGCTGGAACTACAGGCGCGTGCTACCACGCCCAGCTCATTTTTTGATTTATTGTAGAGATGAGTTCTCGCCAAGTTGTCCAGGCGGGTCTCGAACCCGCGGGCTCAGGCAATCCACTCACTTCAGCCTCCAAAAGCACGGGATTACAGGTTGAGCTTTGATTTCTTTCTTTTTTTTTTTTCTTTTTCCGGATTGGAGTCTCACTCTGTCCCCCAGACTGGAGTGCAGTGGCCGCTCCCGGCCACCGCAGCCTCGACCTGCTGGGCTCCAGCGATCCTTCCACCTCAGCCTTCCAAGAAGCTGGAACTACAGGTGCGTGCTACCACGCCCGGCTAATTTTTTGAATTATTGCAGAGATGAGGTCTCACCAAGTTGCCCAGGCGGGCCTTTAACCCGCGGGCTCAGGCAATCCACTCACTTCAGCCTCCCAAAGTGTGGGATTACAGGCTGAGCCTGGCTAGCCAGCCCCTTTTCTAATCAGGGCCCACTCACGGGAGGGAGGCTTCCGAGCGGGCACAGTCTGCAGCGCTCGCTCCTGCCAGGCCCTGGCTCCATCCGGCTGAAATCCAACCTGCCTCTCTGCTTGCCTCTCACCGTGAGTCCGTGAAGGTAAACAATCAACAGTTGGCAGTCTCCTCCACGAGCATTACGCGTCCCTTCTGCTGCTGCCCTCAACTCACGACTCCCGGGTTATATTTCTACTAACTTAATCTCACCCACAAAACAGACCCCTGCCCCTTCCTGTACGCTAAATGTCCTTTTTGGTCAAAGCCACACAAGAGGTATGACAGGGCCATGTATGAATGCAGCACAGAGCGGCACATGGCAAGCACTCCATCACTGCCGGGGCAGTGGCCGTTGGCCCTTCCTCCTCCCCCCCCTCCTGCCGAGCCTAAGCTTGCTGCTGCGCCTTGCCCCACCTCCTTCGTGAAGCACGCTGGCTGAGCTTGTTCAGGGCCCAGGATCTCTCTTGCATGAGATGCCATGAGCCAGATCCCCCTTCTGCACGTGTGCGGCCGCTTTTAGGAAACTTAGGAAGGGCTGGCGTGTCTCTCTGCGTCACCGTCACCCCAGCCTGCCGGCTCCACTGTGAACTTTGGATCTTATTGACTGTCAGCCCCACTCCAAGCTCCGCTTCCTGTAAGTTGGATACCGCGATGGGCACCAGTGACAAGAAATCATGAAGGATATGGAGGGGGGAAGGAGGGGAAGATGGGCGGGGTGCCCCAGAAGCCACCTTCTTGCTTGATCCATCCCTGGGACACACGCTCACCGAGCCCCACGGTGCGCCCCTGGTGGGCTGTCTCATTCCCAGCCATGGCGGTTCAGCATCCGCGATAGGGCTGATCACCCACCCTCCCTCCTGCCTGCCAGGACTCCTGAGGGAGTCCCTTGGGTGCCGTGCTAGAACTGAGTGTGCCGTGTGCACAGCCGCACCTTCACGGGCCTGCTGTTCACCCTTAGGAGCCGAGTCAGGTTCTGGTGCTGGCCATCTTACTTTTTTCCCCTTCCTTTTTTTTTTTTTTGAGTCAGGATCTCACTCTGTCACCCAGGCTGGAGTGCCGTGGAATCTCACAGCCACCACGGCTCACAACAGCCCCGACCTCCTGGGCTCAGGCGATCTCCCAAGTCAGCCTCCTGAGGTGCTGGAACAACAGACGTGCACCACCACGCCCTGCTAATTTTTTGAGTCATGGTTAGAGACAAGTTCTTGTTATGTTGCCTAAGCTGGTCTCGATCCCTGGGACTCAAGCGATCCTTCCACCTCAGCCTCCCAAAGTGCTGGAATGACAGGCGTGCACCCCCATGCCTGGCCTCCTGCCTTCTTTCCTAAGGGCCCCAGCTCTGCCTGGCCACAGGTCAATTCCAGCACGTGAATCTGTGGTTCCCAGAATGCACTTCCCCTCTCTCTAAACCTGGCCCATCTGCCTACCTCCAATGGCCCCCCACCCTGCTTCCTGATTTCCCAGTGTCCACCAGAAGGGGTTTTGCAGGTGTACAGTCACGTTCTGGGGTGAGTTTGCTGAGAATCCGGAGAGCTGAGCTCAGGAACGGCAGAAAGGCCTTTCCTGAGGGCTGTATCATCTGTCTCAGGTTCCCAGTGACCCTGTCGGACACTTGTTACCCTTCCCAGGTCGAAGGTTATCTTTTTTTTTTGAGTTGGAGTCTCACTTTGTTGCCCTGGCTGGAGTGCAATTGCATGCTCTTGGCCACTGCAACCTGACCTGCTGGGCTTAGGCAATTCTCCCACCTTAGCCTTCCGAGTAGCTGGACCCACAGACGTGTGCCACCATATCCAGCTGCTTTTTTTGATTTATTGTAGAGACAAGATCTTGCTATGTTGTTCAGCTGGTCTCGAACCTCTGGGCTCAGGCAATCCTCTTGCCTCTGCTTCTCAAAGTGCTGGATGATGGGTACACACCACCACGCCCAGCTAATTTTTTTTATCTTTATTGTAGAGATGAGGTTTCATCAAGTTGTCCAGGCTGGTCTTGAGCCCATGGGCTCAGGCAGTCCTCTCTCCTCGGCCTCCCAAAGTGCTGGGGTGACAGGCGTGAGCCACTGTGTCTGGCCTTTCCTCTTTAATAAAGAACATGGAAGGCCGGGCTCGGTAGCTCAGCCTGTAATCCCAGTGCTTTGGGAGGCCGAGTTGAGTGGATTACCTGAGCCTGAGGGTTCGAGACCCACCTGGGCAACTTGGCGAGACCTCATCTCTATAATAAATCAAAAATCAGCCGGACATGGTAGCACGCGCCTGTAGTTCCAGCTCCTTGGAAGACTGAGGTGGAAGGATTGCCAGAGCCCAGCAGTCGAGGCTGCAGTGACTGGGAGTGGCCACTGCACTCCAGTCTGGGTGAAAGAGTGAGACTCCAACTCAAAAATAAAAATAAAAATAAAAAAAAGAACATGGAAGGATGTTAGGGGAACGGATACTTTGCAGTTTTCCTTTCTTTGTTGACATGACACCATCTGTCTTGAATGATGGGTCTTTCTGTCTCTGGAAAAAAAAATAGCTTTTGAAGGCTGCTTTCATTGCGTTTCCTTTGGCCCTAACCCCCATCCCCTGGGACTGGGTAAGGATAGCCTCGACACCACCTCACATTCCCTGGATACTCACTGCATTCCAGGCACGGCGTGCAAGGCCTCACACACATCTGTCTCTGGAATACGGGTTTCCAGAACGATCCGACCGTTTTCGTCATCCTCTGGTTTTGCTCACTCACATCCTGTCTAGAGCTTAGCCCTGAGCCCTCCGGGCAGACACTTGCATTTCTTTCAACACACCCTTTGCTTCCTCCCAGGTGAGTGGCTCCCACCTGGAGGTCAGGACAAAATGGGTGCCACAGGAATCCGGCCTTCCAGGGTTGCAAGACTCTGGGTGGGCTCCCTGGGATAGGCTCTCTGAGCTGGGCTCCCTGGCCTAGGGTCCCTGTCTGGGCTCTGTGGGTGGGCTCTTTGGGGTGGCTCCCTGGAGTGGGCTCCCTGGGCTGGGCTCCCTGGGGTGGTTCCCTGGGTGGGCTACCTGGGGTGGGCTCCCTGGGTGGGCTTCTGGGACTGAGCTTCCCGGGTTGAGCTCCCCAGGGTGGACTCCCTGGCCTGGGGTCTCTGGTGTGGGCTCCCTGGGCTGGACTTCCAGGGATGGGCTCCCTGGGGGCAGGATCCCTGGGTTAGGTTCCCTGAGGGGAGCTTCCTGGCCTGGAGTTCTTGGTGTGGGCTCCCCGGGCTGGGCTCCCTGGCGCACGCTCCCTGGGCTGGGCAGGGTGGCAAGGCCCAGCCTTAGGGTAGCTGACGGCCACAGACAGGAAGGGAGAAGCCACAGCGTGACCACGGAAGGATGTGAGGGTAGGGGTGGGCTGAGCACTGGGCCCTGGGCAGCAGGAAAGCCCGAAGGTCGGGTCTGGGATCCTGGCGTGGTCTAGGGTGGGGGTGGGGGGGCGGGCCAGGTGTCCCTGCAAACAAGGTGAACCTCCATCGCCTTCACCCATGAGGGTCCATCAAGCCAGAGGGGCAGCTCTGTCTCTGTGTCCTTGGCCTGCAGGGACCGAGGCTGGCCGCGTAGTGCGAGAGTCCAGAGGCGAGTCCAGAGGAGACTGCTTCCGCAGGGCAAGACTTTCTGGCGATGTCGCCAGCTCCCCTCAGCACTCCTGGATCTTGTCTCTGTTCTGTGCTAGGATTCACATGAAAGAAAAAGCCCTGGCCTCCCCCTGGGGCGGCCCCTCTCAGAGATAAGGGCTATGTTTCTGCAGAATCATCTCCCAGGACCATGGGGTAGGGGTTCTCCAAGTATTTGGTGACTTAATGAATGAAATCATTTGCTCCCCTGGCTGAGTGCTGCGGAGAAAAATCTCAGAACGGGATGGTTTATGTTTCTTTCTCCTCTTATCTGACCCTAGAAATTCTCCACTGGGTTTGCACGGACATCCCAGATGGGGGGATTTCCAAACGCGTGCCTTGTACACAAACACGGCTCAATGCAAATGATGTGTTCATCTGCCTGAAGACCCCCAAAGAGACCAGGACCCCAAAGAGACATGCCTCTCTCCTTGAACCAGAAGCAGACATTCTAAGGTGGGCATGCAATAGGCATTTAATTAATGATTGTTGACTAATTCGGTAATGTAAACACATAGATGTGGTAAATGGAGCAAGACAGAGTTGCGGTGTAGACAGTCAAATAGCCAGGCTGTGCGGAATGAGAAAGCCTGACCCTGGGGGCTCAGTGTGCAGGGACCAGAGTGCTGGCTGGCAAGTCCACTTGGGAGGCTGCAGCTGGGACAGAACTGCAATTTGCTTGGGAAATGCTGGCACTGAGCTTCTACCAGGAGTGCCCCAAAAGTGCATACACATCTTAAACGATGTCATCTATGTTTTGCTTTTATTTTTCCTTAGTTTTAGTTCATTTTATTTTACTTATTTTATTTTAGTTGGAGTCTCACTCTGTCGCCCAGGCTGGAATACAGTGGCACGCTCACGGCCACCACAGCCTTGACCTGCTGAATTTGAGCAATCCTTCCACCTCAGCCTTCCAAGTAGCTGGAACTGCAGACGTGTGCCACCATGCCCGGCTGATTTATTGTAGCGACAAGGTCTTGCCATGTTGCCCAGGCTGGTCTTGAACCCCTGGGCTCAGGCGATCCTCTCACTTCGGCCTTCCAAAGTGCTGGGACGACAGGTGTGAGTCACCGCACCTAGCTTGTATTGCTTTAAGTTTTCTGTCAGAAGTGTCTGAACGCTGATGGGAACCACCCTGAGCACCTCTTGGAGTTGCAGACATCAAACGTGACTTGGGTTCCTCTTTTGTTTTTGGCGTCTGTCGAGTGTTAACCATTTTACTACAGTTTTTTCCTTTCTTAAAGTGTGAGCAATTTTTTGGCACCCTCTGTATTCTTGGAACACACTCCTAGGGGATCTGGATTGGGTGGGAAAGGAGGCTGTTCCAGGCATGAACCAGTGGGAACGCCCTCAGATGCGGCACCCACCCAGCACCCTGTGGACACGCCGCCTTCTGTGTAGACAGCACTTGAACACGAGCTTGGGAATCTGGAGGTCACTTCACAGGACGCGACTCTGGAAATTGCAGCTTTCAGATTTCAGAACCACTGGTGAATTCAGACAGCTCGAGTGACTTCCTGTCAGCATAGACGGCCTTGGCCCCTGGGTCCTGCTAACAGGCGCCTGTGGACATAGGCACTGAAAGGAGCAAAAAATTAATGTCCTCAATTATCTGTGCCATTTCTGAGATGTTCAAGAACGCCACCTCCTTGACCTTCCGTGAAGGAGCCCCATTTTCTGTGCATCTGGATCCATGGACAGGCCTGGGAAGATGTGTGTCTGAGGGATGTTGTGTCTGGAGGATGTTGTGTCTTGCGGGGTGCTCATCCTGGCCAGGCTGAGGCTCATGCTGGCTCTTGGATTCCCCCAGCCTGCAGGGTTCAGCTCTGCCTTCCTCGCTTCTCCTTCTGCATCAGGAGAGGAGGCTGCAGGGCTCGGGGCTCTCTGTCAAAGGTCTGAGCTGGAGTCTTGCCCGGCTCCCCTGCTGGTTGGGTGACTTCAGCCTCCCGAAGTTTTTCCATCTGTCAAATGGGTGTGATGACGTCTGCCTGGTCCACTTCAGGAGGTCACCAAGAAGGGGTGGCCACATTGCAGCTGCCTGGAGCTTTCAAGGGCTGTGTTGGTGCTGGGTCTGCTGCCCATCATCTTTGCCCTAATGCTGATGGTCACAGGCTCTCAGGACAAGCCTGGCAGCCCCTGGTAGGTGCTGGGCTGCTCTGCGGACGGCCCCGTGGCATAGGGACGCTGCCGGCCAGCAGTGGGCATCTGTGATAGGACCTGAGCATGTTTGGCCATGTAGATTTCCTCTCCCTGCATGTCCTGGTTTGTTGCTGGAGAGGAGGTCTCTCTAAAGGAGAGAGAGAGAGAGAGAGAGAGAACTCCAACTCTTGCCTGGGGTCTTGACTTTGCCCCAGGAAAGAATTCCAGAACAAGTCATCAAGTTGGCAAGTAAAGCAGAACGTTTATTTATTTATTTATTTTGAGCTGGGGTCTCACTCTGTCACCCAGGCTGTAGGGCAGTGGTACCATCATGGCTCACTGCAGTCTTGACCTCCTGGGTTCAGGTGATCCTTCCACTTCAGCCTCCCAAGTACCTGGGACTATAGGTATGGCACCACCATGACAAGCTAATTTGTGGATTTTCTGTAGAGATGAGATCTCGCTATGTTGCCCAGACTGGTCTCGAACTCCTGGGCTCAAGCAATCCTCCTACCTTGGTCTCCCAAGGTTCTGGGATTATAGGTGTGAGCCACTGTGTGCAGCTTATATTCATTTCTTTAAACATTTATTTATTTATTTATTATAAAGATGTGGGGTACAATTCAGGGTTAGGTATACAAACATTGATCATGCAGGTACCCTTGTTGAGGAGGTATGCCTCTTCCTCCCCTAGCAGTTTCCCTCAACAGCCAATCCCAACCCCCTTCCCCTGACAGTTTTCCACTACTGCCAATCGTTTTCTTGTAGCATTACAATTGTTTAAGGTCACCTTATGAGTGAGAACATATGGAACTCAGTTCTTTGTTTCTGTGATCAATCACTGAATATGATCGACTCCAAATCCATCCAAGTTGCTGCGAAGTCCGTATATTTGTCCTTCTTTATGGCTGCATAATATTCCATTGTGTATATGTACCTAAACCTGACACTTGACCAAATGGACTTAGTAGACACCTACAGATTATTCGACCCAACAACCACAGAATATACATTCTACTCATTACCCCATGGATAATTTTTTTTAAAAAGGCAAATCATAGAACAAAACAGAGGCAAGCTCTAGAAGTGTTGAGGAAACTTGGGAAATTGTCAGAAAAGCTCTTTCTGCTCAAGAGGAAGCCTCTTGTAAGGTCTTACCCTGCTGTGGCCAGCCTTGGTATCCGTGTGACCAGAAGCACCTTCCTCCCCTGCCCCAGCCTGTCCTGCTGGCCACTGGTCAAGCAACACCCCACACTTTCCTTTTCTGCCATAAAAAGAAGGAATGGCCGGGTGTGGTGAATCATGCCTGTCATTCCAGTACTTTGGGAGGCTGAGGTGGGAGGATTGCTTGAGCCCAGGAGTTCGAGACCAGCCTGGGCAGCATAGTGAGACTGTGTTTCTAAATAAAAAAGGACTGACACCTGCTTCACACGATGCAGTGGCAAAGACTCAGTGACGCCAGGCACGCAGGGGGCCTGGGACAGCACCTGGCCCACAGGGATATTGTTATGGTCATGATTTTTATGAGGCAAGGAGCAGACATATCGGGTTGGGGGCGTTGGCCCAGGGAGGGCCCAGGGAGGATGGCTGGGCAGGGAGAGGCGTACCGGAAGGACACGTGGGTCCCGCGGAGGATGGCTTTTTGGTGGCCCTAGAAAGCATCGTTGGGAGCCCACCCTCACACCGCTGCCCCCTGGGTGTCCGTGATGGCTGGGTCTGGGCCCCCGGTGACAGCGGCTCCAAAGGAGGTAGTGTCAGAGGCTCTGGGAGCCAGGCTCCTCAGGCCCACAGTTGGTGGTGGCGGCCCAGGCCTCCTGGAGGCCAGCCTCTCCTCTGCTGTTTTCCAACCACCAAATGCCAGGCCAGCGACGGGGCGGGCTCTGTCACTAGGAAGCCCACGGTGAAGCCCAGGGCAAGTCACAAGGGAGCAGGTGGGAATGGGTGCGGTTGCCTCTCCTGGTCCAAGAGCCTGTCTCTGGGGCACGACTCCTGTGCATCCCTCAAGAACCGCTCCCACTACCTGGGTAGAAGTGCCGGGCCTGGGCTGGACTGCCAGGGCTCCTGCATCAGCTGCATGACCTTGGGCAAGCTCCTCAGCCTCCTGCCCCGGGTGCAAGACAGGGCTGGGAGGGCTCATTGAGTGAATACTAGGGAGGCGTCCCCCATACCGCTGCCAGCCCTGCGGCCAACTGTGCATGACCCGGGGGATGGGGGCATATCTGGTCATGCCTGGTGTCCTGCGTGCCCCAACTGCTGAGCCCTTTTTCTTTTTTCTTTTGAGTCAGGGTTTCACTTTGTCGCCCAGGCTGGAGTGCACTGGCACCATCACGAGTCACCGCAGCCTCGACCTCCCGGGCTCAGGCAAGCCTTCCGCTTCAGCCTCCCAAGTAGCTGTGTGGGACTGCAGTCACACACCATACATCCAGCTAATCTAAAAAACTTTTTTAGGGATGAGATCTTGCCCAGGCTTGTCTCAAACTCCTGGCCTCAAACCATCCTCCTGCCTCGGCCTCCCAAAGTGCTGGGATGACAGGTGTGAGCCTCTGCACCCAAGCTCTTTTTCTCCCTTTGAAGAATCACCACCTCAACAAGGGTATCTGCATAATGACCATTTGTAGCCTAACCCTGAATTGTACCCCACATTTTTGTGTGTGCGTACGAGTCTCACTCTGTCTCCCAGGCTAGAGTGCAGTGGCACAATCACTGCAGCCTCCACCTGCTGGGCTCAGGCGATCCTCCAGCCTCAGTCTTCCAAGTACTTGGGACGACAGGTGTGCACCACCACGCCTGGCTAGTTTTTTAACTTATTGTAAAGACGAGGTCTAGCCAGTTGCCCAGGCTGGTCTCAAACCCCTTGGCTCTGGCAGTCCTCTCACCTCCGCCTCCCGAAGTGCTGGGATGACAGGCGTGAGCCACCACACCAGGCTACCCCACATTTTTTTCATTAAAAAATAATTAAAAAAAAAAAGAAAAATCACTCTGATGTCCATCTCTTGATTTTCTCCTTCCTTTTTTTTATTCCTCCAGCAAATCTGCATAACGTGCCTGTCATGGGACACAGGGATGCAGTCTGCAGCGAGCCCCACACGGGACTTCTGAGGGCCCGCAGCAAGGCAGGACACTGTCCACGCTGCTGGGCACTTGTCATCTCAGCAGAGTCTGGAAAAGCCCGGGCTCTGAGGATGGAGCCAGCCCAGCCCCCTCAGGAGACAGACCGTGCCTCTGCCCTCTGAGGACCGGGTTGTCACTCAGGCCGCCGCACCCTGTGGCCTCATTCCAGATGGGGTGACGGAGATCAAGGGGCTTGGGAAGCTCTGGGGAGAGCTGGGGTGCCCCCGTGGTGTCACACAGTCCGAGTCGCACAGAAGCCTTCACACACGCTCCGCCAGCCTGCCCTCCCCTCCCCGGCCTTCTCATCTGCTGGTGTCCCCACCCTCAAGGCTCGGTCCCCAGGCCTCTGGGAAGCCCCGACGCTCCAGGAGAGAACCCCCACTCCAGGGCTCTGACACCTTGGCTTGTGTCCACTCACAGCCTCCCATGGGCGATCATTATTTCTTTTTTTTTAATCAATATTTTTTATTTTGATATTGTGGGGTACAGTTAAGGGTTAGATGTACAA
Organism: Carlito syrichta; assembly: GCF_000164805.1. Lineage (NCBI taxonomy): Eukaryota > Metazoa > Chordata > Mammalia > Primates > Tarsiidae > Carlito > Carlito syrichta. Next base: position 51,525 of record NW_007247773.1, on the reverse strand, counting down.
ATATGCTTAATTCAGGCACCCTTGGATAAGGGGTGTCTCCCCGTCCCCAGACAGATATTGACTACCGTTAATCCCACCTCCCTTTCCCTCCCTCCCCCACATAGTTTCCCACCACTGTCAGTCCTTTTCTTATAGTATTACGATAGCTGTTCAAGGTCCACTATATGAGTGAGAACATGTGATACTCAGATCTTTGTTTCTGTGAGAGGTCATTCAGTATTATAGACTCTAGTTCCATCCAGGTTGCTGCAAAGTTCATGATTTTGTTCTTTTTTATGGCTGCATAGTATTCCATAGTGTATATGTACCACATTTTTTAAAATCCAGTCCTCTTTTGATGGACAGCATGGTTGATTCCAGGTTCTTGC